>NC_036446.1:31806743-32051743 GCF_002775205.1 Xiphophorus maculatus | reverse complement strand
TTCAATGCATGTACATGATATCCATCTGTCCAGTGGGATAGATGGGATAATCCAGAGACGACATGTCGATGGGATGTTGAGTGTGTACGGTTTTCAAAGCGGCAGTGAAACTTAAGATCACCTGGTTCTGTTACACGCTACTGTTCTGTTAACAATCAACTGCACTAAACAAGTGGTTGGTCTGAGAAACACCAAACAGGTCGGAATCACCAAATGAAAACCCTCCATGCAATTCTTTCTTTGCAAACAAGCTGGGATTTACGTTTTTGTTTCTTTTTCTTTAACTTTACAGACGTTATCAAACGAGTTCATGCTACAACGTCTGCAGGCTGACGTACCACGACGGGCGTGTCCCGAACTGTGTTTTCCGGTATCACCACACTGTAAGTGTCTTTTTCCCACTGTGGAGGCTGGTTCTTCACATTGGTGATGGTGACAGCCAGTTCCACCGAGCTGCTCTTGTTTCCTCCGTCTGTTGCTACAATCTCCCTGGTGATGTATGTCCTCTGTGGACAGAGTAAAGGCAGTGAGGCTAAAGGACAGGAAGAGAAAGCAAAAGGCTGAAGATGTGACTTTATGTCAGAAACTGCAGGGTAAAGAGTGTGGTGCGTTAGACTAACAACATGCTTTGTAGCAGCTCTGTATAGCAGATTACTGTGAATTAGGCAATTTTGAATTAAGTAAATTAATTAACTAATTTTGAATTAGTGTGTTTGATTATGTAAAGCAAATAAAAAAAAGAAAGCTTGGGTTGTTAGTAGGAGCTTCAAGGTGCTGAAGATACAAATTTTCAGTCCCCTCGGTCCTGGAAGAGTCCGAGATGTGGATCATGGAAATCACTACATGGAATTTTCTTCTCTGTTTTTGTTCCAAACAGAATTGATTTTTCTTTGTTGTTGGTAGTGAAGCAAAGGAAAAAAAGGAAGGCAGATATCAGATAGCCTCCTCTGGGCAATGGGCTCTGGTGAAGATAGAACTGCACCGTCAGCAATAAAGTGCAAAGATACAAACATTCTCTCTTTGCTTCAGGTTGACTAAAATCCTTTTTTATTAGTGACAAACTAAGGTTTAATTCTGTCCTCTAACAAGTTCTTACGTTTCACCGTAAATCCAGACATTCTTCTTGAGAATCTGTTGCAAGTGAACTTTTGAGTCTCATCAGCAAGCCAGTTTGAGTAGCAGCACTTTCCATTTCAACAACTCTTAACTGTTTTTTAAACTGCTATTTGTCTTCAGTAATCACAAATTAGCTCTGCACAGCTTTTGTACAAGTAACACAGCATTAGTTTATGATAACAGCTTTTTGTTCTCGTACGTTAGATTTCCACCGATTTAAATATCAGCCTGAACTCGGCTCATATTTACCTGGGAGATGGGCTGGTTGACGTAAACCCAGCCTGTCAGTGGGTTGACCCTGAGGTACTCCGGCTGCTCACCAGACATGGTGTACGTGACGGCTGCATTGCTGCCAAAGTCATCGTCATGGGCCGCCACCCGCAGGAAACTAGTTCCGATCATCGTATCCTCACGAAGGAAGTCTGAGAGAAAATAGAAGCTTCTGAGTTGTTTGAATATTTTTCTCTTCCTTCAGTATGCTCAGAAGTACGCACAATGCCGTTAAAAGAATTAGCCCCTTTATAGATTCATTCTACATTTTAGAGAAAACTTTAGAGAAAACACACCAGAAATCTGCTTGTACACCTGCAGAAAGAGAAAAAAAGCCCAAAGAACTGAGGAACCACAGCGCCAAACAACAAATGTACAGTATACAACAATATATACATTTAGGGGGTGATGGAGGGTTAGGATGTCTTAAGTGGGAGTGTCCCAGTTGTCCAATAAAATCAGGGCCCAGGATGCAATGAGGCCATGGAATTAGAGAAGAACACCCTGCAGCCCAAGGCCCTTCATGTGTGCATGGGGAGGAAAGGACACAAACTCAGCGGGACACACAGTATCTTCTTACACTCATATCGGAGGTTCTCAAACTTTGGGCTGTTGTCGTTCTGGTCCAGGATGAGAATGTTGAGCTGACAGATGCCGATCAGAGGGTCGGCTGCCTGGTCAGTGGCAGTCACTGTCACCGCATACTCCCGCTGACGCTCACGATCAAATTTCCTGGCAGTCACGATCACGCCTGGAAACATTAGGGTGACAATGCAGATCAGACAGAGCACCAAATTATCTCAAATGAATCTGCTGACCGAATCCCGCCACCAAACTTCAAGCGTGAGTTGAGTTTACGTACCAGTATCAGGGTGGATACTGAATGCAGGAACTGTAGAGTCTTTGTGCATGAAGCCATACGTGACCCTGCCATTAGAGCCTTCATCTGCATCCACAGCATGAACCTGCAGAACAAACGACCCCGCCGGCTGGTTCTCCAGAACCGATGTGCTCTCTCTGTACTGCTGACACTGAGGAGAGAGAAAACAGCAAAGACAACGATGTGTGTGTGTGTTATACGTTTCGAAAGGGTACAAATTAGTGGAATGGTAAATGTGTTTTGCTGGAGGGAATAAAAAATAAAAGTAGAATGCTGGCATGGAGATTGTTTCTATTTGGTAAAGAGAAAGGTTTGTTACAGTTGGTTCTTTTGGATTATTTCAGATTATTTTCCTCAAACAGTGTTATAACTACCAATGCTGGTACGTCGGTTGGCTTTAGAGGTGCATTAAAGAAATGTTGATAAAAATTATGTCATTTAAAACAGTCATGTGATCACAACAATTCACTAACAGTAAGTTGATTTATCAATAAAATGTTATCCAGAAAATGAATGCTTTATGACACATGTTTTATTTGATTAACATACTGTAGTACTTCTAACATACTGTAGTACTTCTTACATACTGTAGTACTTCTTACATACTGTAGTACTTCTGGTACATGTAGTATTCTGGCAATAAAACCTATAATTAAAATACACTCATAATAGTAAAAAGTAAAAGTCTCAGGAAAGATAAAAAAAACTGATATTAATACTTACTACTAACTGCGTTACACACTTGCATTAAATGTGTATTTGATGCCCATGTGCATGAAAATGAGCATGTGCTATAATAACACACACGAGAAAATGGTAGAAAATAGTTCCCACTCCTGCCCTTTTCTTTTTACTGCTAACTTAAAAACCTTGTTTAAATAACTCAGCGACATAACAAGAAAAGATTTACAAATTTAATAAAAAAAAAACACACAACTTCAGTTTATCTTTCACAAACAAACACATTTAATTTCAAATTCTAAAACTTGCTAGATTTCTTTGACTTAAAGGGTAGAAGTGAGCAGACACAGCTAATGTTGTAGTATTTTACAGTGCATGTTGCAGAAAAGATGGCCAATATGAATTAATTAATATACAACTAATATTAGAATTAGTGTTCTTTGTGACACAGAAATGCGGTTTGAGAGGCTTTCTAATCTGATCCGGCTCCAATCTGCTGTAATCACCAACTAAAGCTTTAGATACATGTAGTTGCTCCAGTGGGATTCACTGGAAGAAGTTGTACTTGATATCTTTTTTATTTCTTTTTTTTCCCTCTTCAGATCCATCACTGACGTTGTCAGACATGTACAGTATTATTCTCTTCATTTCAACAGTGCTGACGTTTCTGCTGTTATCTCCCACTGTGCAGCTCTCACATTCTTCTCTTTAGTCCTCAACTCGTATATTTTTTTTTTTTTTGGTGTCTGACAGAAGTACTGATGTCCCGCACGCTTTAGGGAAGGCAGCCAGCCCGTTCTTCCCTTGGCGCCGCCTCGTTTTCAGATCCACTCGTGTTCCGTTTGGTTCGTCCCTCCTCACAGGGAGCAAACACTTCGTGAATTAGATGGAGTTACTCAGCCAACACAATTAACCCAGAGGGTCACGGGGAGTGCGGTGTGTCACAAACGGCTTGTTAATGCGAGACAAATTGTTCACAGGTTATTCGGAGCAAATGGTTTACATGAAAACAAACCAAAACAAACAAAAAAAAGAAAATGCGATGAGATGCACGATGCATTAAGCAGGTGAAATGTCAGGCTCGGTGTCTACTCAGGGTACAGTGAACAAGTCTCTGCCTGTAAACTACTGAATTGATACTACTAACTTTAAACTCTGAAAAATAATAATAATAATAATAATAATAATAATAATAATAATAATAATAATAATAATAATAATAATAATAATAATAAAAAACAAGCAACAAGCTGCTAAATATGTAAATTGTTAGAGATTGTTGCCGTCTCAATAACTGTCCAACAGGAAACTGTAGGTCCCAACAAAATCAGAACTCCCATGTCTGCAGACATGTACTGCTGCAAGGTCACTGATTTATCATTTCTTTATCTTTAAAACAGTCCAAATATATCACGTCCAGCCACCTTAGCTTTAAATCTCTTGGTCGGGACCTTGCAGCCATCAAAGACTCATATTTACCATGACAGCCAGCTGAATTCTCTGATGTAAATGTAGCATTAAACGAGAGAAGAACCTGAAATGGATCAGCCTGATTGCATCACTGTTCATCCTTAGATTACATTGTTTTCCTCCTTGTTCCACCTGGAGATGATTTTCACTCAAATCAACCTCAAAAAAGATCATCACGTCAGATTGTTGTGTTTGTATTAATGTCTCTCGTTTGACCACGTCGGGTAAACGCTGCAATGGAAGCTGTCATAAAATGACTATCATGTTAACAATCTGTTATTCCTTGTAATGTCTCATTATGTAATAATGAAGCAACGCAATGTAATAATGTAAAAAAATCAGGCTTAAAAATGCAAAAAAAAAAAGAAAACATGATCTTTAATAGAAATTATACTGATCAGGATGAACATAAACAGTGGTTTGTTACTGTTTATTACATAACGCAGCATTAGAACATGATCATTTCTAAAAAATAATTTAAAAAAGACTAATCTCTGCATTTTTGTAATAACTGGTGAAAATGTAATTGTATTATTACATAAAGTGGCATAATGGGCATTGTAACCCCACAGCTGCAGCATTCATGTTGCGTTACAAATTCCTAGTATTTGACGAGCAAACGCCATGAGGCTAAAGGTTAGTAATGAATGCAATCAGTGGCTGTGTGTCTGCAGTGCCACTGCCACTGGGAAATACAAGAACCTGTTATGCTCCGAATCACCACCTTTCTGTGCTTTTGTCTCTTTCTTTTGCCGTCTTGGTCTACTGAATGCTGCCCAGAGGCCCGAGAGGCTGCGGCACGTCCAAAGATCTGGAATCCAAACAAGATCAGGGCGTCTGTCCAGATGCTGACTGTGAGCGACAGAGGGCACAGAGTCTAACCCCGGGTCGTCTTCAGTAGATGAGCTATGGTGTTCTACAAACTGTATCACGTTCTTTTCTACATTTCGCCACATTACAAACAAGAATTTATATTTACTCAAGACTTTATGTAGTATATAGAATAGAATAGAATAGAATAGAATAGAATAGAATAGAATAGAATAGAATAGAATAGAAGTACTTTATTCATCCCAGCAGGGAAATTACTTCGCAGTTCCAGCATAGAGACAAGACAAGACAAGAGACAAGACACAATAACAACGTCTGGGTGTTGAGTCTGGAGTTTGGCTGGGTCAGAACTGATGACGTCACAGGCCACCGCTGCATCAGCTGATGGGGGAATGTAAACAGCGATCAAAATGGCGGACGTAAACTCCCTCGGTAAATAACACGGCAGCAATCCCACAGCCAGAAGTTCAATGTCCGGGCTGCAAATCTGTTCCTTCACGTTAACATGGCCGGGATTACACCACCTCTCACTCACATAAAGTGCAATCCCGCCGCCCCTCTTCTTCCGACTCTTGGAAAAGTCCCTATCCCCGCGCACCAAGGAAAATCCAGGGACCTCCACGCTGTATTCCAGAATAAGCGAGTGCAGCCAGGTTTCCGTGAAGCAGAAGATACTGCACTCCCAGTACTCCTTCTGGGTCCTAACCAGCGCCGTGATTTCGTCTGTCCTATTTCCCAAAGACCTCACCGCTGGCCTGCGCCGTCTCTTCTTCTACCTCCGTTTAACTCCAGACCCGCAGCCCCGTCGTCTCCTCCGTAACTCCTCCGGGACCACAGGCCCGTCTCCGGGCAGCAGCAGAGGCCCACACAGCGAGGTCAGCCGTTCACGCGAGCAAACAATGCCGCTACTCCGCTCAGCGAGGTTCTCATAACCAAGAGTATAAAAACTAGCAGAAGAACGCGGAGAACATCGACAGAACCACATCCAGCCATTGTGGAAAGTCCAAAACACTGATGATCCATGGGTTCTTCAAGCACGGCTCCTTAATCGGTTACAGCAAATATACACAGACCAACATACACGACGGGAGCTGGGTCTGCAGGCAGCCAGCTGCACCGGCGCCATCTTGACGAAAAAGACCGTAGTGCCCGACCGGAGGGGAAGAAAAATGAAAATCGGACGTGGACAATGCTCTCTATTTCAAAATACATCTAAAAAATAAGTGAAAATAATAAATACTGTAGGCGCAAAAAAACCTGTGTGTCATTTAATGACTTTAGAGAAACAGTTACATGAAGGCCAGCAGGGTTTGCTAGAGAATACTGGTGAGCAAACGGGAAAAAGAAGAAATTTAAAGCACACTGCAAAACCACAAAATCTTAACAAGTATTTTTGGTCTAGTTTATAGTGAAAATATCTCAGTACAGTTGAAATAAGACAAAACCAACTGATAAGTAACTTGTCAGAAAAATATAGGAGCTTTTAAGCTTTTAAGTCAATAATTTCTTAATATTAATAAAACAGTGCTAGTTCCAATGGCAGATTATTTCACTTCAGACGTTGTTACACATGGAAAAAGATTTTTTTTGCAGTGCAGGGTTAGTTTTCTAAAATGTCTTCCTTCTGAATCAACAGACTGAAGCTCTCATGCAGCACTGTTCAGTCCATCATCACTTTTGATATTTCCACAATTACACATTTTGAGTCAGTCTATCACATGAAATCTCAACAAAACACATTTTTGGTTGTAATGTAACAAAATATTTGAAAAGTTCTTTGAGAAGACCTTTGCAATCCGCCTTACACTGAATCGTTTTCATTCCAGAACTTTCTTTTAATCACATCCTTATTGAAAACATTTCTTACCTTTTCATACTTTCATATTTTTGCTCATAGTTTGAATGTTTCAGTTTGTCTTGGAAGAGGCAAATGTCAAGTACCAGGAGACTGTTTGTCTTTTTCAATCAGCCTCTGGTTAAAGAGGAAGAGAAAAGCGATTGAAGTGGAATACACAACAGAAAACCCCCGAGAGAAAACTGAGCGTGAAGTTTCAGTTCACCGTGTTTTCAGCTGTAACGTTTCAGCGAGAGATGAAAACACAACAAAAGCGACTCCGATCTAAACGAATTTGGAATCATTAGCAGCTTAAAAGTAAGGCTGGTTTTTAATTTTGACTTCTGCAGCTTGTTTCCATTGGTCCAACATTATCCCTTAAAAGACATAGAATCCCCCTTTGTCTTCTTGTAGCCTGGCTAACAGGATATGAAGCAGAAAGGGAAACACTTCCCGTTTCACTTTCATCCCACAAGAGAGTAAGCAGGCTTTACTCAGCAGCAACACACACACATACACACACACACACCTCCTATTCTTGGCTTGGGATACCTCAGGGAGCTGAAAAGTCACCTCATTTAAAATTGAAACATGGCAAGAAAGAAAAAAAAGCTGGTGGAGAGGCAGCTCTTCTAGAGCAGGTCGGTCGGGATTTCCCCCACATCCCTTAAAGCCTTAATTAAAAGACCGAGATGATGTAGGATGGAGATGCGAGGAAAGAGATGAGGGTCATGCTCGCTAATCGCTCCTGTAGAGGAGAGAGATAGGGACTAATGAGGAGAAGAGATAGGAAGACAAAGACATGGATACAGAGAAATGATGGAGAACACTTCCACGGGATGGAAAGGCAGCAGAACGATACTTGGAGAGGAAAGTTTTAGATTCGTCTAGGAGAAGTGAAATAGAACCGCAGAGCTGCTATGGAAGCTGAAAGCAAACCACTTGGGGAAGTGGAACGAGCTAAACTCGCACTCGATAACGCCAACGTGTGATGGTGCGTCGTACCTGTTCAAAGACGGGCTTGTTGTTGTTCACGTCGTCCACTCCCACTATGACCTGCGCCGTGGAGGCCAGCGCCTGTGGCCCGCCCGAGGCGTTGTCGTCTGTGGCCGTGACGTTAAGGACATACTCCACGCCCTGCAGGCGAGGCGGCGGGCTGGAGCGCAGCCGGATCAAACCTGCAGCCAAACACAGCGGAGGCAGCAGTTAGCACACTGCCACGTCTTTATGGAGGGATCGAGTTCAGACATTTCAGTCAATATGACCAACCTCAAACGAACCCAGAGCCTTCCAGTGTTTTTCATTCCACTAGATCATATGTGTCAAACTCAAGGCCCTGGGGCCAAATCTGGCTCGCCGTAGCTTTTCATGCGGCCCTCTGGACTCCACATTAGATCAATAAGTCCTGTCAGTTTTTCACAAACCCACAAAATTCATGCAAAATTCACCCTTTTTTCAGATTTTACTGCAAATTTTTTAAATGCAAATTTTTCAGCAAACTAAATCACTGAGTATGTCTGGCCATCATTCTGACCCATGCAGAGGCCAGGAACACTTAGGTCATGCAGTCCTATAGAATGTCCACTTTCGAATGGTTCAAAAAAGCAGAATGAAGGTTTTCAAGTGGTCTAGTCAAAGACTTTGCTTAAATCTGATTCAGGTGCTATGTTGGGGCCTCCAACAGGATGCTGATGCTCAAAACCCTTCCAATGAATCTGAATGAAAAGGACTCCACAAACATCCTGTGATAGTCGTTGCAGAAAAGTGTTCAGGGTCTGATTATTTATGCACAAACATAATGTGCATAAATAATGCACATTATGTGGCCTTAATAATCTAAATTGTCTTTAGTATGTTTCTGTATTTCTTGAAGTTACTATTAAGGAAGAATAATTAACATTAACTTTGGACAAAAAGTTTGGCTCCTTCTTCCTTAAAGTCCACGGATCTCTGGCAGGCGGACTGCGGCTGGAGGAAGTGAAACCACGACACTGCGCGTTGACGTCACAGATCACAGAGTTTAATTCCACACAAAATAACGCATGAATCAATTAACAAAGCTGCAGAGATATAGAGATATATTCATTACCTGTAACAGGAAAAAATAGAAAAAGAAACACAAAGAAACAAGGGGGGCAAAGACGCGTCTTTGGAGAAAGCTTTATGCTCAAAAGCAAAACAGTGGTAGCATTCTGAATTTCTGAGGCTTGCATGAAATTTTATACTCAGTGGGTGTTTCTCCAATTTAATATATTCAATTAAGGCGTTCCGCTCTTTAACCAATTCGAAACTCCCGTAAGGACTCAGGAAACTTGAGAAGTCTCCTAATTTTACAACGAAGTTCCAAAGGCGTCTGGTTTCCGTCAAGAGACAAGGGCGGACCAGTTAATCTTAGAGGATACCAGGTACGAATGTCCCCGGCGCCGAGAGTCTTAAGATAAGATTTCGCAGACACCCTCGGAATCTGACGTCTCTTCCATTATCTCTCCTAACGTTCTCGAAGAGACTTCAAGAAATGTTATCTTTGCAAACCCCTTTTTTGCTTTTGCACAATCAGCCCCCCAAAAGATTGAGTTCTGCCAAAATAATACATAAAATCCACAGGACAAAATAAAGTATAATTCCTGAGCCATTTTCTAATAGTAAAGAAAACATTTTCATTCAAACAATTTCCATTTGCTTCTAAAATCGTCACAGATAATACAGTTTTCAGATACCTTCATCATTTAGTAGTTTTAAAATGAGATAATACAATCTTCAGTAAAAACATAGTATTAATACTTAGAAATTAAATGTTAAGGGGTTTCAATCTTCTATTTTGCATTAGTTTCACACCATCGCAGATGCTGGCCTCCAGCAGGTCTCCCCCGACTGCCTGCAAGAATGCGAATTTATGACTCTGTGTTCTAGCCGGGCAGCAAAAGGCCCCATTTAGTGATCTGCATTCTAACCCCTGTCTGTCCGATTCAAAACAAGAGTATCCAACCTAACCTTTTTACACATGCGTAAAATTAACTGCATTAAGCACCAAAATAATCATTTTCCTTAACATTACCTTTGTCTAATTTCAGATTTTGCTTGATAATCTGAAATCTGTACAGTGGCAAAGACCTTTTGACCGCGCTGAAATATTTCACCTCAAATCAAACTTCCTCTCATGTGGAAAAGTTCTGTTAGCTTGTGGTGAAGGGCAAACAACAAATGAGTCCAACAAAGTGCATAGAGCTAAATGAAAGCACCGTTCTCTCCACAAATGCCAGAGGATAACTCTGTGTCGGTTTTTATCTCCAGCGTTTGTCATTATTTGGGATCGCCCGATGTTAAATTGATTGGTATTCCCTTTGTAGCGCTGCTGCTGCATCCCATTTCTCCCTTCCTCCGACTGACTCTTTCAGTCTGCTGTAGGCGTCTCATCTGCATCCCACTCTGTGCTCTGAATGACTCTCCTCCACTCTGTATGCATCTCATCATTCCGCGCTCTGTTTACCTTGTCTGTGTGTGTTTGTGTACGCGTGTGTGGGCCAAAAGTGTGGACACACTTATTACATCCTCCTTATCTTCAGAGACAGCGGCGGGTGCCACTGTTGTCATGTCCCCATTTGACTGCTGTTGCAGCTCCGACCCTGAAATTGTAATCATATATGTGCTTACTGTAGATATGCATTTATGTGTGCTATTCATCCTTCTATCTTTGCCTAGCAGACCAGGGGGACTGATGTGACAGATTAAAGTCCCAAAACGATCATTGTTTTTTTATCCTAGTTTTGTGCGTCTAAATCACTGCAACTGCAACTGCAACATGCGTGAAACATGGCAACCAAAGACAGACACTGATTAATCAAGTGGTTTCTAAGGAGAGAACCATACTAAATAAAAATACAAGTATTTTATTCACTCAATCTTTAAAGTTATTTTAGAAATACATTCTGTTTGAGTTTCTGTCCAGGTAATGTTTGTGAATGATTGGCTCCCCAGTGAATGAATCCATGTAGATGAACAGCTTTGGTTAACACCTCAAGGTAGCTGATCAGGTTTGGGAACAATTCATCTGAAAATTGGAAACGCCAACTGCGTTTCCATTGACCATATAACTGTGCAATAATTGCCTCTGATCCAACCCACGGGTCGAAAACAGGAAGTAGTTGGAGCATCGTGGCACGGAGTGTTTTTTATTGACCCAATTAATGAACAAACTTGTTTTGTAGGTGATTTAAATCTCTTTTCTTATTTAATGGAATCATCGCAATTACAAAATTGTGTTTTTTCATGATGTAAAGCTCAAAAAAAGTTTATATTGCAAAATACCGCCCATTTAAATAACATTTGTAAAAGTGAAATAAGTTTGCTAAGTCAAAATCTACTATATGTTATGAAATTATAGTTGATCTGTGTGATCCATTTTGAAATTAACTCCTACACAGATGGGTTCCTACAAAAACTATCTCTGTGTTGGGATGCAGATCTCCTCCCAAACGAAAAACAATTTCATGAAACTGTCTGTGAATCATCATCAATCAGTTCATTTTAATGTCTCTAATAACCAGTCAACTAACAAAACGGGAGAGGGAAATTGTATCATGGCTCCATATTTAAATTTTCTATCCAGATATTGTCATTTATTCTTTTCTTAACTACTTTTTGTAACTATAAACAAATTCTTTCATAAGCAGAGTTTGATTAAACCAGAGATCAGCGAGTATCACAACAATAAGAGGCATTTTTAGCTTCAATCAAGAAAGTTGCAGCGACTTAGCTACATGACCTTGGATAAATGAAAAAATAAAATAAAAAGCCTTTTCTTTTACAATGTCCTTTGTAAAACCTTTTATTTAAAAAATCTGCAGATTCATTTATCAAAACATGTCACACTGAAATAGTTTCTTTTGTGTTATTCCTAAGTCTAATTCAATATACACTAAAAACAACAGATCCATGTTTAACTGTAACTCCTTTTCCTGTTTTTCTCCTCAGAGGAGGAAAAGTTAACGTACAGTCTTGCCCTATGCTTCACCCCATACTACGCTTTCTTTGCTGTAAAGTTTTAGCTAAGCGTTGGGTCCTAAGTGGTAGCTTATAGCGCATGCTGCCAAATCCGGGTCACAGAAAACTCAACATTTGCTCAGCAGGAAGTCCACTTCAAGGCATCTGACTGAGTTTTCTGTCAGCTGCTGACATTGAACTGCCTGTTTAAAACCTACATTTGATAAAAGCAACACTTTATCTGATTTGCAACTACAGGGATTTAGATGTATTTGGGGAGAAAGAAATAAACCTGCATAAAACCTTCAATTCTGCTGCTCATAAAAGTAGAAGCCAAGATGACTGTAGGAAGGATGGAGGGAGTGTGTGAAAAGAAATCCACAGCAATGCAAACATTTAAATGTAATTCAAAATATCTGCCTTTAAAAACCCAAATTGGATTGTTTTAGTCCACCAGTGACCTGGTTAAAGTCAGGCCTTAGCAGTACAATACAATTCAACTCCAGAGTTTGACTAGGACACTCCAAAAAAATTCAAATTAGTTTTCTTTTTGTAGCCATTTCCAAACTGATAAATGGGATTCCGTTAATGTAAAAGAAAAAAAAAAAAAAACAATTTCACAATTGCAGTGTTTCCATTAAATAAGAAACAAAATTAAAATCACACAAAAATAAATTTGTTCATGCAACAAGTCATTAAAAAACCCGCAACTCAATCATCCTTCAACTACTTCCTGTTGTCTTCTTTGTGGTTTGTGCCAGCGGGCAACATTCAGTTGTTGATCATGTGACTCGTGATGCGGAATCCTAGCGCCAAAACTTTTTATTGAAAAAAGAGCTTTTTTGAAATTGGTGTGTTTCCATTAAGCAAATTTATTTGCTATTATTATTGTTTTGTTTTTTATTTTTGTACACCATCTACATTGATTGAAGACTATCTGTTAATTAGTGAAGCTATATTACTTTGCGATATCTTTGAGCCTACTTCATGTTGTCATACAGATTCTGTTTTATTGCTTCCATCACTCAGTTTTGTCATGAAACTGGCAAAAACTGAACCAAAGATGTGGTTATGCAGTGTGACTTTATTAAGACAGATTCATTTTGTTTGATGATAAAATCAGATTTTTGTTTATGGAAAATCTACAGAAGCAACCTTTTTTTCACGGTTCTTCGCTCTCGCTCTGTATTAAGAGTAAAAGTGAACTGTTAGTCAGTGCTGGTAAAATAAAAGCACAACAATGCAGAGACATCAGCAGCTTCACTGTGTTCAGAGTGGACACACTAACTGCAGAGCCAGACATTTCAAAGCTACCTGTACTGATTATCCACAACTCAGAACAGCCCAGTGACAGCAGGAAGATGACAGACGATCCTCTGGGTAAAGTGGGTTGTAGAGAGAGAGTTCTCCGTGGACTGCAGTTGTTTTTCTGACACTTCCCACAGATGCTCTGAGGAATTGATGCACGGGGAGCTTGGGATGCTTTGCAAACACCTTGAGTGGTTTCCTTATGGAAGACTATGAAAGGCTGCCCATGTAATGCTTGTTGTTAAGCATTACATGGTGTTAGTCGGTCCGTGTGTTGTCAAATTGAACATCTCTGCTATGCAAACTTTTAATTAGAGCAACATTTGCAAACGGGGGTCACTGAGAGTCAAAGCTCAAATGGAGGATTCTGTCAACAAAAACACTGTCATTGATGCACTACATAAAACTGGTGTCTGTAGAGGAGTGACAAGAAGAAAACCATTACTGAAAGACTGCTACAAAAAGCCAAACTCACAGTCTGCTACAAGCAGCAAACATGTGGGAGAAGGTGAGCAGGTCGAATGGGAACAAAATGGACATTTTTGGCCTAAATCTGAAATCTGTTTGTGTTTGGGAAAATTAAAACTTCCCAGTATCCCCCGTTAAGTGCGGTAGTGGCAACATGATGCTGTGTTGAGGCTTATGGAGAGTAAATGCGAAAGAATCCAGGAAGAGAAAAAAGAGTTGATGCAGGGAACTGTAAGAATCCAAATTAAAGACAGTTTCCATCTATATGAATGTACTGATTATTTTGACTAAAAACAGAAGAAAGAAAAAGTTTCTGTGAGAATTAAATTGCTATTTTGATAGTTTTGTCATAACAAAAAATGCACAGAAAGTTATAGGCTAGATAATAGAGGACACAATCCTTTCAATATTTCACAGCTACATCTAACCCAACCCTGGTTGTTATTGTTACTGTGCGATAAAATAAATGCTTCCTTTGGCAAATATCAAATGTAGCATTGGATACACAACCACAACAATTATTACAGCTTTACTATCAAGCCAGGCAACAAGACTAGTTGAAGGTTTACAAATGTTGCAACATATTCACAAAGATGTAGATTCAAGTTAAAACGTAAGGCAGTGAAATCAACCATGAATGTTTGGTTGAGTCTTTTATAGATTCATACAAAAATAACATTTTTGAGCTGCTGGTTCTCAGTGTTTTCATTGTGTATCGACGGCCCCAAAGGAGAATACTTGAAATATTCTTAAAGTGCTATTTTTTTTCCTTTCATTTATAAGAAAATTGTTCATCCACAAAGTCCCTGAAATCCCCAACAAAAACACTGAACTATCCATGCTGCGCCATTAACAATACATTAAAATTCAATAAAGCAACAACTTGAACATTGCTGAAGTAGCACTGGGATCAAGATTTTCCACAAACAAGTGAGATCCAACAGAGACCTGAGACATGCAACTCAACATGCATGTTTTTGAACAACCGTAGAGAGCACCGAGTTCACACAGAACGGGCTCACTGGGGATTTAGTTTGAGTTTTCTCTTTAACCTCCTGAGACCCGGGCTTTTGTGTGATGTGCATTTTTTATGTCTCCTTACTATTTGGGATTAGTATGACCTAACTTTAGTTGAAATTAAATTTTAGCTTTCTATGTGCTCTTGAACTATGTCAAAACCAATGCCCTCATATGAGGACAATGGGTCTGTTTTTGCATATACATTTTCTCCTTGTCAGGACCCAATTAGCCTAAAAATTAAATTTTAGCTTTCTACAATAAGTGGTTATCTCAAAACCCAATGTCCTCAGATGAGGACATTGGGTCTATCTGTGTGACGATAAGACCATTCAATCAATGTTATTATTTACATCTGTGTTTACAAAAATGTAATGTCCTCATATGAGGATGCAGGGTCTCAGGAGGTTAAAGAAAGGTAACAGCACTCAGCCCTTTCCCTGCATATAATAAATAACATAAAATGTATCACCTACAAATTAGGGTCAGGACTTTAACATGATAATTTATATGAATTAATTACAAAGATTTTAACGCAACTAAGAGCATGTTGATTTTACATACAAAAGTCTTCAGATGGAATCTTCAAATTTCCGTGTTTCCGGTACGTCCGTAAATCTGACACACAATGACAACCACAAGCAATGGACAAAAGAGCTGCCACTGAGAATTCACTGATCTGAGATGCTGGAAAAGACTATTGTTGTGTTCATGCTGTGCCTATCAGCGAAGCTACTCAAGGCTGATTTAGCATCTCAATGCTAAACATGTAGCAGCACCACAGACGTCCCCAATGCTAACGTCAGCACCACTATTATTATTTTTCTATTTTAGTACAAATCTCCATTGATAGTTTAAGTGGTAAATGGAAAATGGACTGAACTTATGTAGCACTTTTCCAGTCATATTGACCACTCAAAGCGCTTTACACTAGAGTCACATTCACCCAATCGCACTCACAAACACACACACATTTATACACCGATACGCAGATGATATGCAGATCGGTAGGCAATTTGGGGTTAAGTGCCTTGCCAGGAGGAAGCTGGAATTGAACCTACAACCTTCCGATCGCAAGACGACTACTCTACCAAAGAGCCACAGTCGCCCCCGTGTAAGACATTAGTGCACTGACAGTGGTCTGTTCTCTCCTTTTCAACGTGGTCCTGTTGTGAACAGCATTCAAAGGCAGGTATGATTTTAGGTCTTAAATCTAAAGCCAACCAGTTTGTGATCTCATGTTTTGCAGTGAAAGCACAATTCCTGCTGACTATGATGCCAACGTTACAGATATTTTATACAACATCATCTGCTCTGTCCGGTCTTAAAAGCATCGCAATCACGTTCGGCCAGTCAGTGCTTACTTTGATGGCATCCAAAGTGCCATCAAAGTCTGTGAGTTTAAATATCTCTGCAGACAAAGAGAATCACAGCTTCAACAGCAAAGAGTCATGACTGAACTGGCTCTCAGGCTTCATTCCGATAGTGGATCTGCAAGAAAGTATGCACACTGTAACAACACAAAATCCTACCAAGCACTTGTCCAGTTTCTAGTGCAAATATCACCGTAAACCTGAAATAAGACAAAACCAACATATAAGCAATATTTCACCAAGATGTAGGTGTTTGTTTTCAGTAAATAATTCCTGAAT
Source organism: Xiphophorus maculatus (assembly GCF_002775205.1). Classification (NCBI taxonomy): domain Eukaryota; kingdom Metazoa; phylum Chordata; class Actinopteri; order Cyprinodontiformes; family Poeciliidae; genus Xiphophorus; species Xiphophorus maculatus. Next base: position 32,035,236 of record NC_036446.1, on the reverse strand, counting down.
ATAAAAAAAAATCTAATTCCACTGGCAGACTTTTCCATTTTAACAAGGGAAATATGTCTTGTTATAAAGAAAATTGTCAGGATTTGCGGTGGAGAGGTGGTGAGGCAGACGCAGAGGGTCCAGGTTGATGTGAAGGAGATAATTTAATGAAGAATTGATGTCAGAAATACAAAGTCCACAAATCCAGGCAGCACAGAATGAGCAGAAAGCTAAAGCTCAAAACTGGTAGCAACTGGCAACCAAAAGGCATCTGACAACAGTCCAGACAAGACAGCTTGACAGCAAGACAGATAAGACAAGGACCCAACCAGGAACAAGGAATGCAGGTGGAATTAAATATACACAAGGTAATCAGGGAATGAGACACACCTGGGAACAATCAAGGGGAAGACAGGACAACAGGGAGACTCAATAGACACAGAAACCTAAAATAAACACACAGAAAAACTCAAATCCTCACAAAAATAATCTGCCGGTGGATCTAGAATTTTTCATCAATATTAGGGAACTATTGACTTAAAATAAGCTTCTATTTCTCGAAGCTTACTAACAATATTTGATAAGATTTTGTGTTTTTTGCAGTGCACCTGCCACACTTTAAAACCGCCTCTCCTTCTATTCAGATCTGAGACCTGGAGCATTCTCAAACAGGACTGAAACTTTCAGGTTTAACAAACTCTGTGTTTCCCTCCCATCTTTGTAATCTCTCAACATGACCTAATTATCCAAGAACAAACGCCAGCAGCAGCTACCTGAAGAACCGGTGCAGAAACTCTCATCTCTCAACAGGATAGTTTGGACACTGAACCCAAAAACAGTGATTTTCAGGAAAAAACAAAAAACATTCCAACAAAACACGTTCAACCACTCTACTCCGGCCGTGCGGTGGAGTGCACTCAGACCTAATGAACTGAGACAGATGACCAGAAAGAAAAGAAAAAAAAATGCGACCAGTTCAATAAAGGCAGCTGGCAGAGGCAGAGAGCAGCTACAGCCTGCCTGCTACGCTACATATATAGGAAGAGCCAGAGGCGCCCCGGAGTCTGATCCCAGCTTTACTCTGCCTAGCATCGGCATAAACATCTAATAGGGCCTAAAAGGCTCAGTTGAGAGCAACACATGCTGGGTAAGTGGCTGAAAATGGGACATGGAAAAGGTTTCAGGACATTCCAAGAACAAAGCATTCAGCATGTGTCTGTTTGAATCTAGGAGACGTGTCCCTATAGTGTGGGTTAAGGCCTGGAGAGCGTGGAGAAGTCGATGGTCTTCTCTGAGTTTAAAGCAGCGTTGCATAAATACATAGGAGTGTTTTCCATCTTTAATGGCGTGTGTGTGTGTGTATGTGTGTTTGGTGGGTATCATCTTTCATGTCAGTGCATGTTTCTTTTCAGCTCGTTAAGAAGGGTCTGTGCTGAGATGCATGTGGACGATCAAAAACTAGACCATTTCTGTAGGCAATCAAGTTGGATTTCATGTACATAAATATGTGATTATTACTGTGAATTTGACTCTGTGTGTGTGTGAGTCTGGATCAGGGCCAAAAGGGGCTAACAAGGCCAGCGCATATCGTCACTTAATGGCAAGGCAGAGGATGTTTCCTGGGGGTTCAGCAGGCAGCTGTCACTTCTCATGAAAATAGCCAGGAGGGGCCAAATAGACGGAGGGGAAAGTTGGAAGATAAACTTAGAATGAAATCAGGATCAGCACAAAACAAATACAAGACAAACAGCAAAGTGCGAGAAAGACATTGAAATACTGTACAGCAGGAACATATTCTTGTTTTTTCTCAGTAAATAGATATTTTTGGGGCCTTATTGATAAGAAATTCATATGCATAATATGTTTTGCATATTATGCTGCAAAACAGAATCTTACCAAGTATTGTTTGTCTAGTTCAGGAGTCTGCAGTGGCTCTTTCCTTCCATGATGGCTCCTAAACCCTTAAAAAAACAATAAAAACCAACTAATGTTTTTAAATGTGGATCTAATAAAAAATTGCAGATTTTCTAAATTTATTCCTCTTTGTCTTGGAATAAATGCATTGAATATCCTCAATAAGATGATTTGTAGGTTTAGTTTTTGTCTTTATTTTCCCCACAAATATCAACATCCAACCAAAGAAAATATATTGATCCTTTTATCATTATTCTTTTATTATTATTTTTTTTTTTACAAAGTTTCATGTTGTTCTTCATGCCAAAACCTAAAAATAGAAGTAAAAAAGTGACAGTTTAAAAATGACAACAACAGACTTAGCAGAAACATTTATCTCTTATTTCCAAAAGGTCACGTAACATTTGTGGCTCTAAATGAGTTTTATTTCAACAGACTGTGGATTAAAAAATACTAGAACTAGCTTTTTCTGTGTCAAACGTCCTGTGCGGGCTACCTGGTTGTCACATGTGAGATGACGATGTTTGAGTGAAGAGCTGGAGATCCTCATAAAATACACAATTCATGAAAAAGTAAGAAAACTTGTATGTAACAACGGGATATAATGGAGTAAATAACAGACTGACATGAAGAAACACGGAAAGAGATTGTGGAGATCAATGAAACCAAAGCGCTAGTGAAATGACAGGAGAACCAGAGGAGCTGGTCAGAGTGAAGTCGGAGCAGCTGAGGAGAGGAGAATAAGGTGATGGATAACAGCTGTGCTGAGAAGCAGAGCAAGGAAAACTACAGGAATGGAAGACCACAGAATCTAAAGGGAAAAAATCCTCAAACTATCATAGACAATGAAGAGAAATACTAGCATACAGAAACAATACCAACTGTATTAGTGATAATAAATGCATAAATAACTCAAAGGAGAACCATTTGACCCAGTGATAAGAAAATGATCTAAACAGAAACCCAGATGATGCCCAAAGTTCAAACACCCACTTATCATGGCAGGTTTATGGTGAAATGTTGTTCTTCCTACTTCTAGTTAACTGGCTCTCTCTTCATGTGCTCAGTATATATTTTCTATCGTTCAGTTTATTATGCAGAAGCAAATATTCAGGGTTATAAGAGACGGACGGAGGAAGCAACATAACCCCACAGCAACAGCAACAACAACAAAAAATGGAGCAAATTGACAAAGAACAAAAGAAAACAAATCAAACAATGAAAGAAATAAAAAACTTGTAATGAGTGGGAGTATTTTTTAAAGCAGGCTAACACTACAGTATGTTTGCCAGAGGGAAGCAAGCAAAAAGACTGAGGTAAAAAATAGTTTGTTACATGAAGATACAGGTCAGAACATCATGGCAGACATGAAGGGGCGAGAAGCGTAGAACAGAAGTCTAAATAACAAAAATAAAAGACAAGATGATCAGTACGAGTTGAACACACCAAGAAATAAGATTAAACTAAATCTGTCCATGTCAGACAAATATCATTTCTCAAAATAGCTGAATTGATGGCTGAAAAAAAAATGATGAAGCTCATAACAGATGCATGTTTGTTAAAAGCAGCATTTCTCTTTAGGAGTCCAGTAAATACATCCTCTGATTCAGAAGAGCGTTTTGTATTTATGGGTTTTAATAGGAAGAGCCGGAGCGTCATATCGACTGGCCCGCTCACATCCTAATGGCCGCCTTAAATCTCGCGGACACACACTGTATTCTGGGGTGAGTTACAGACAAATTAACATGGCGAGCAGAGCCAGCGAGGCCGCTTCTGCCAGAAGGGAAGAAAACAATCACTTGAATGATTGTCGGACATTTAGTAAGAGTACGGACAGGGGGCGGGTTGACGGGGGGAGGTAGCAACAGGAGGGAAGCAGAGGCTGGAAGAGATTTTCATCAGCAGCACAGAGAGAATGAGATGAGCTGGAGAGGGAGAGAGGAACACAATGTGCTCGGCTTCCATTATAAGAATCGTAAAATACTTTTAATGACCAAATATTGGGCTCTTTGAAACAAGATATTGGATCATATTACAAGCCTTATGGTGTCACACTTTGCTTCTCCCATTTTACTGCAGGCAGGCTGAATAATGCCTCTGGGTGTGTGTGTGCGTGTGTGTGTGTGTGTTTATGCATTTCTGGGGTTGCCAGTTGATTCACTGTAAACGCATTACTACTAGAGGTTACCTGAAACTAGATTTTAAAAAATATACACAGCTTAAGGTGTTTAATATGTAAATGTTTTATTTCACATTTAAAACATGTTTAAAATGCTAATTATTATGGCAACATAGCACTATAAGGTTGTCTTTATGTCTGTGACAAAGAAAAGCCAAAATCATATTATATTAAAAGTATTTAACCCATCAACTTAAAAAAAAAACACACACACTATGTAATGTTGAGATTTTATGTGAATGACCAATAGGATGTAGTCTAAGTGTTTTGTTTTTTATTATTTAACAGATAGAAATATGAAAAGTGGGACATGCCTATCTATTCAACCCCCTCTATTCTAGTGCTCCTAAATAAAATCCTGTGCAAACCATCTTTTTAAAATTACATTACAGATCACAGATCTCTCGGAGGTGTCCCAGCTGAGGACAGCATCGGTCAGAGAAGCAGTCAAGGTGGTCACCATAACTTTGGGGGAGCTGCTGGAGAGCCACAGCTCAGATGGAAGAGACACTCTGTAAAATCTGACTCCAAGAATTTCAGTGTTAAAGGAGACCTATGATGCAAAATTCATAGTTTTTATGTTTTTGTTCTTCCATTTGAGTTTCTACTGCTTCTTTTAAAAAAAAGCCAAGCACTTAAAAAACACTAGCCGGTTTTTTGGCAATTGGTTAATTTTTTGGTGTCTGGAAAATGAGTCGTTTGAAAACTCTCCTGAATGTAATGTCACAAATCACCAGGCACTGCCTATGGTTGCTTACCTAGCAATCCCAGCAGAGCCCAGCCTGTTACCTAGCAACCCCAGCAAAGCCCAGCCATTTACCTAGCAAACCCAGCAAAGCCCAGCCATTTACCTAGCAAACCCAGCAAAGCCCCGCCTGTTACCTAGCAATCCCAGTGGAGCCCTGTATTTTTTAAGACTTGTTGACAGAGAGCGTCCTTCCTCCATTTTCTCTTTGTCATTTCTGATCCTGCTGTGTTTGCGATGCAGTGTCAGGTTCGGATAACTGCAATCTGATGCAAAAGGAGAGAAAATGTCTCACAGAAGCTGAACTTGAAGGGAGTGTTTGTCACACAATTAGAGCTGATCGATATGAGAATCTAAAGGAGGATAATATGCTAAACTTGATGCTACATCAGCTCCTGAGAGGAACTACATCTGTTCCAACTGCAGTTTGTTCCCCAGAACATCAACCTATAGATACTAAAGTCTAAAGGAGAAAAGAAAAATATATTTTTGGTCTATGCAAAAAAAAAAAATAATATATATATATATATATATATATATATATATATATATATATGTATATATATATATATATATATATATATATATATACATGTAAATGAAAACATTCTGAAAATGTAACGTTTTAATATTTTAAAGTAAAAATAGTCCTATAGTTTGATATTTGGAAGCTGACCTATAGGATTAGAAAAGACTGAATGAAATGTTAATAAAATGAATATATTGTTGCTTATGTATCTGAGATTTTAATTAAATTAATATTGGTCTGAAACGATAACACAGTTAAAACCAAACTTCTTCATGCCTGTGATAAAATTAGGTTGAAGGGAATCTTATCCCTTATTGCTTCTGGCTGGAAGCAATAGAAACATTTCCAGAAGAAGCTAAAGATAAAGCTATCAGTAGGAAGATTTTTCAACCTCAAAGATTTGGAGCTTATCACCAAAGATAAAACACCAAAACTAAAAGTGAAATAAAACATGTCCAGGCGACCTGTCCAGGTTTGGCTCTGTGGAATATTTGGGTTGAGGCTTTTTTGGAGGTTTCTTTTTTCTTGATCTTGTCTTCTTTGATCTTTATTTTAATCCGGCAAAATAAACAAAGCTAAATATCACCAAGCCCTATTTCTACATACTGAAAAATGACTTACCACTTAACAATGTGTGGGTCACAAATATTGTTCTGTTTACTGGACTGCTGTTATTTTGTCCACAACTTTTACAGTTTCCTTCATTATCATCTGTGTGGGATATCCAGTCAACGTAAAGATGTGTCACACTTTGGCTTTGGGTAAGGAGACATTGAAGTATTTCTGCAGAATAATTGTTTACATTAGGTATGTTTCAGTCCAATTCTCAAGCAAATTTTGAGCATACTTTGAAGATGTTGCAAAAAAGAAAGAAAAGAGGAAAATGCAAATTCCATCTGCTGGTTTGGAGCAAATCAACCAGGCTATGCAAACAGTAATTCGTCAGATGTTGATGCTACGCACGGCTGTAATAAACATGAAGTAGATGTTGCAAATTAGCATAGACGTCACATCTCAGGAAAGTTCTTCCCTCCTTAAAGTTTCGACTTTCAGAGTTTTGTGCCTCTGATAAGCCACAGACCCACCAGTGGATGGGAGAGTCAAAACCTTTTGGTAAATGTGTCTGCTTCTCTCCTTTAGTGCTTTAGCTCTTTTTTGGAAAAGCAAAAGTTCACCTCAAGCAAGCGCAGAAACGTTTTTTTTTGCAAAATCGAGGAAGTTATTTCTAATTTTGCCGTTTATATCATCCTTTTCTAATGCGATACTTCAAAACGTGCAGAAAAAAAAAAGTTGATGAGAAACAAACATATTATAACCATCCCGATTGAAAATTCACACAATCTGCCTTTAAGAACTTAATTTAGTTGAAGGTAACTTAAAATGAAAAGTTTTTTGTATACAACCAATGCCATTTAGAAATTGGGTCTTGGTGGTAAAACTCAACAGGAAATAATCAAGATCAATGGCAAAAAAAGTCTGCAGTCATGTGATAGCAAATGAAATTGAGTGCTTTCAAGTTTCTCTCTCATGGAAAAAATAAACCACACAGCTGCTATCGGCTGACAGTGAATGTCATTGCTGGTGAACAAAGGGAATTATTCCTTGAAGTCTTAAGTAATTGAATCTCCAAAAGGTCCTCGTTTTACCCTATAATGTGATATAAAGACTCAGAGTGGGTGTGCAGTCGACAAAAACGATGAACATGTATGAAACAGCATCCAGAAGAGATGACAGACAGCAGCGCCATTAACCCAGCTTCCTATTTCATGTGGTTCCTGCTTCAGAGGAAGTGAAGATGTGAGAGCATAAACCCCGGGAGGGTGTTCTGTTACCAAGTCGGAACACTCCTAACACTTTGGCTGATATACTAATATCATCATGACTTGACCTGTCAGGACTCGTATGCTTCGCAAAGACATGAGTCAGTGTCGTTTACAGAGAAGTGTCTATGGCAACAACTGCCTTCAGTTTTTCATGACGTAGATTCTACAAGGTGTTGGACGTATGCCGTAGGTCAGTAACACACAGGCGCACCGACATGCCTTTGGTCCACGTCGGTCCACATCCATGATGCAAATCTCATGTTCCACCACATCCCTGAGCTGCTCTATTGGACGGAGATCTGGTGACTGTGGAGGCCATTTGAGCACACTGGACTAATTACCATGTGTCAAGAAATCACTTTGAGAATTTTGAGTGTTGAGACATGACATGTCGTTCTGCTGTTACAAGATGGGTACAGGGCAGTCACGAAGGGCAGCACATGCTCAGCAACAGTACTGAGGAAGGCTGTGATACTTACTGTCAGTTGTTGCTCAAAGTGTGACAAGAAAATAATCTCCACACCCATACACTGGATTCGACACAGGGCTTTTATTTTACTTGCACCGAATTCTGTTCTCACAGCTGAACTTGAGTTTACCCGACCAGGCAACAGCATTTTAACCCAACTGTCTAATTATTGCAAAACTGTGTTAAATATAACATAGTTATGTTGTTGTGCTTTCAGAGTTGGTATCCTGCATATTTTGAATGTCGCAAGTGGTTAGCTGAACTACTGTTAGCTCTGTATAATCTCAAACCAGTCTGGCCATTCTCCTTTCAATTTCAATACGCTGACCAGGCCATCTGGGATTATAACAGCTAAACTTCTATCCATGTGAATTTGGGCCAAAATTTAAAACGTTGCAAGAAAAAGAAAAAAAAAACAAGAAAATGCTAATCAAAGTTTCCATCTACTGGTTTGGGGCAACTCAACCAGGCTACACAAAGCATGATTTCATCAGGCTACATATAGCTGTAATAAATAAAATGTTCAGGTTGCAAACCATCATGGACCACACATCTCAGAAAATTGGAGAGTCCTCTCCTTTGAGCTGGAGATTTAAACTTTGAAATTTTTCAGCGTTTCGTTCCTCTGGTAAGACACAGACCCACCAATTGATGGGACAATTCCACCACTCCCATCCCAGCCTAGAATGCCTCTCCCTGGCCGCTCCAAGCCGAAGGTCCTGTCCTCTGTGCTGGATGTTTGGAGACGATTGGGCTACTTCAGCACTCATCTGGCAAATGTGTTTCCATCTCCCCTTTAGCGCATGAACTCTTTTTAGAAATAGCCAAAAACCACCTCAAGCGAACACAAAATTTTTTGCCAAAATTGAGGAAGTTAGTTTGAATGTTGCAGTTTCCCTCAACCTTTTCAAATTCAATACTTCAAAATGTAATAAAATGTAAATGGAAACACATATAGTGTCATGTTGGAATCACTTCAATTTTCTTGCACGCCCTGTTACCCAAGTACACTGAATTGCTACCATGTGACTGCGACTGATTCGCTGATATGCATTCATTGTCTATTACTTAATATATTAAGCACAAAGCTGGAAAGCTTCCCCTTCCTCAAATGTTGGCATAAGTCATTTTTGGCCAAAAGTTGTTGTTTTTTTCTCTTTCTTTTTGGGCAAAATCACTTTTGGCAGAAAGTTACTTTGGTCATTATTACAGGAAGGTGACAACATGCTAGCGCAGTGAGACTTCAAACATCTGAAATCAATATTTGACAAACAGAGTATGAACACTGTACTACGGTGTAAGAGTGATGAAGATGTGAGGTCAGAAACACTGTGACCTTGTCAACTGACTGAAGCATAATAGAGAAGTCTTACCTTTTTGGCTGTCAATGACAAAATTGCCCTCATCGTTTCCTGTGGTGATTTTGTACGTGATCCCATCCCCATCAGGGTCCTTTGCCAGCACCGTGGCAACAAGTGTGTTGGGCCCCGCATCTTCTGACACAAACGTCCGGTATCTGATGAGACACATGCAAACAGCGCTGTCAGTACTTTGCCTATGCTCCATGTGGGACACATCTGGAAACTGCTGTAAAGACAGGAGTTTGTTTTCAAATTGAAAATGTCAACATCCCTGATGATTGATGTTAAGTCAATAATCCAATTTTTATCAATCCATACCTGAGTCTAGCACAGGTTTCTTCATCAGAGGATGAACAACCAGCTCTGAATTGGGAATTCAGAGATTAACAGATAATCCATAGGAGAATCCAGGTCCAACGTGTATTCACATTCTCCACAGTCCATCAATGACTAACTGAACAAAGTCATAAAAAAATCTCTACATAATTAGGAAAATCATTGACAGATATGAGTTTTAAAATCCTCCACCATTAAAATCTCTTCATACTTTAATCAGCCAAAAATTCCAAAAAGTCAGTGAAGAATATTTCATTAAACCTTGGAGGTGAATAAACTACTGGACAAAGCAGTAGGAGATAACGGCCCATCTTAAAATGTTGGATTATGGTCATTGGGGGAATTTTATCTGCAGACAACAGCTAAACCACCAACATGGCCAGAAGACACAGAGAACCAAATATGCGCAATTGTCTGTTTTTTCAGAAAACACACTTTACTCACTGGTGGAAATCCAAATCTCAGTTAATATATACTGGAGATTTATAATTACATTTCTACAGAGTGGTTTAGATGTAAATTATGGGAAATTACTGTAAACTTATAACCATCACAAAAAAAATAAAAATAAAACTCGAAAGACGAAGAGACATGCAGTGGATAAAACGTCCGGTGACATGTGGATCCTTTTCAGTTACAAGAAGACCAGAACTGCAAATCCTTAAAAAAATCATGTACAAGTGGTGTAAGAAAAGTTCTTGGGAAAAAAAAAATAACATGAGTTTATTCAATAATAAGTCAGGAATATATTACATAAAGCTCCATCGGCGTTCCATGTACCTAAACAGCTTGAAGTAGTAGATAATGTGAATTTCATGAGCATTAAAGTCTCGTGTATTTTCTATTTTATCAGCTATACATACTGTAGCTAAGCTTAGTTCCTTCAAAAATTCCTCCTCTGTTTAATCTCCTTATCTTGAAGTAGAACACTTTGAACCTCAGCTTTTAACTTTCTGACCTTGCGCACAGATCAGAGGGATTTTATATGCTTGGTAGCCAAGCTTTTCTTGAAAGACTGACCTCTTTGCTTTGTTGACATGAGGTGGAGGCTTTCTGGAAAAAGCTTATCCTCACATATTTCCTCATAACAGCATATTTGACTTGTAAGGTCAACATTCAATAAATAAAATCCTCTCTTTTACCAATGTACAGAAAGACCAGACACTTAAACTACTGCAGGTACCTGCTGAAAACCACAGTACTTAGAAAGTTATAACAACTATTTAACTCCTTAGTTTTTTTTTTCCCTTCTTTTTTGCCACAGGTCAAATAAGCCCAACATAAGATTTACTTGTTATAGTGGTATTAGCTTTACAAACCAGTATGGCTCTACGGTGGCAAGAGTTCGCCCTGCAATCAGTGGATCGCCGGTTTGATTCCTGCTCTGTTGTTGTGTCTTTGGGCAAACTAAGGCTGATGGTGCAACACAGCAGCTTTGCTAGATGGAAAAGTGTCTTTGAGTGTCCTAATAAAGGCCTATGTAAGTCAAGTACCACCACTTGAGTCATAAAATGACCTCCTGATTTTAAGATGTTAATATAGATTCTTACAAACCAGAGACAACTACAGAGAACTGTACAAAAATAACTGGAAAACAGCCAATTTCTTTATTCTGCAGAATAAAGAAATTCTTCTAAAGTAAGCTTAAAGATTTCAAAAAATATAATTAATTCAGCAAAAATGACATTTGTCAAATAGGGTCAGGTTTGTTCAGGTTTTTTTTTTCCTGCATAAAACAAAATTGGGACCCGCTTCTTAATAACTTTGGTGAAAATTGGATGAAAAATATTTCAAAATGTAAAGGAAAAAAATGCTAGCGTCAATAGCTTTCACAAAAGTACTGCTTCAAATATAGATTTTGTGAAGTGATTTTTTTTTCAAACTTTTAACGTTTTTAACTAAAGAAAATTAACTCATTCCTTTTAATGAAAATGTTTGATATATGCATTTTCTTTAATTATGAGTTTCTTTAACAAATTGTGAAAATATACATGTAATGAAGTTTTTGTCACTTATTAACTTTTGTTTCGTTGGACTTACAGCAAAAGCGGCTCCTTGAATGCATCATTACATCCCTAATGTTTTCTGGGATTCAACCGTTACTTTCACTGAGACTCTTTCAAAAATATATTGTTGTCAAATACAGAACATACAGAGAATAAGAATGGACTGATAGGCATGTTTTCCATCAAATGATTACAGCTTTTTCTAAGAATTGCTGCTAACTTGGAACAATCTAACCCAACTCAGTATTAGTATGTATGGAAGTATTTAGTGCACAGTCTGATATCCTTTTCTAACATGCAAAATTTCCCTGTCAAAGCTGCCATACACTGATTCCATACAAACAATGAACTGAAAACTATCAAATACCAACTTTTCAATTGACAGCAAATAATAAATTCAATATCTATGAATTTAATTAGGCCGTTATCTGTTAAATCTCCTCGGGACATTGACCAGCAAACTAATTACAACTTGAAATATTTTTGTGCTGCCTTTTTCCTCAGTTTGTTTCCATCGTTTCATTCAGACAAGAATGAGACGCTTCTTGTCTCAAGACGCTTCCTGGAAGGTAATGCCTTGGGTCAGCCGTGGAAATTGGTCTCAGGATTTAATTAGAAAGTTCATTTTGTTTCTGCAGATAAGGCAAACAGAGGCTTGAAACAGGAGCAAGACGTTGACAGTGTAGTGAAATTTGCATTCATTGAAATGTTTCATTCCCTTATAAATATTATAGAGGTGATATTCATCTGTCTATATTCAAACAAAATTGTTAGCGCCACTCAACAAGTGTGATAACTAGCAATATGTATTTTCTTAAGTACATAAATATATTTATGTAAAATAAAACCCTAGGTAAACATAATTTAAAAAACCTCTTGATTGAAAACCTAAATCCTTAGCTTGTCTTCTTTTTTCTTTTTTTTTCTTTACATATTTGTTAAAACTGTTACTATGTTGTGACAGTATAGTACAAGACAGATTATCTATAAAGAAAAGGAACAAAACAAAAACACAAGCTCTTCTGCTTCCTTCTGCAAACTACAGAAATACCCCGCAGCCAGGAGGAGGGTCTTATCGCTGTCAATCATGCTCAAGTATGGCCACTGGCACCCTTGTGCATACACAAGTTTAATTGACAGCGCTTTTATTTAGACTTAACATCGGCATCAGAATGTAGAAGAAAAAATAAGAACATCAGAGAAGTGGATGTAATGGTGATTTAGTATAGAAGCTACAAGCAGCTAATCAGAAGAAATATGGTAGGCATATATGTAAAAGAAAAAAAAAACTTTAAGTATGTGATGTTCTCTTACAACAATCACTAGAGCCACATTAGCTGGTCTGGGATTAGCTTCCCTTAGGGCTTAAACCATGAAGCAAAGCATACAAAGCATGAAACTACAACCAAACCTCTTTGTGAGTTCAATCAAACTGTTCAGAGAAACATCAGAGGTATTCTCAAACATTCAGGGCCTGGATGGTCAGTGATTGTACATCATAAGCTTTAGATCACATATAAGAAAAGATGAAGAGAAGCATCAGAAAAATGATCTTTTTTAAATGTATTATATTCCTTTGAACACAATATATAGATCTGTGATAAAAGAGGGAAACCGCCTACCACTCTGGATCAGTAACAGTGTACACTCACATGAAAAAAATAATAAAAAATGCATTTAGCTTGCTTTTTTTCTACACTGCTCACTAAACCCGGCCCACTGTGGAAAAAAAATCCATCCCCCTGTAAAGTCTGAATTTAGCTGGAATTAACTCCATTTTCTTTCTTAAACATCAGCTGGTACATTCAGGCTTTATCACTGCCTGACATGTAGAATAAAACAAATCCCAGTAATATAACCGAAGAAGAAGAAAGGAAAAGAAGTGACTTCTTTTCACTTCTGGAAAAGATTACAAAGTCTTTACTAGAAATATGAACATCAGCAATAATAACAATAATAATAGTAATCATTTATTAACCATAAATGAAAAATGGCATTGAACGTTGATGAAATTTCACAGGGATGCTGGGCTCACAAACATTACTGCAATGGCTCAGAGATTACTCACCGAGGTCGCAACACAACCCAGAACATCATCATATTCCTGTGCTGGTCTCACTTGTCTCAGTTAGGGTCAGAGTTCATGACTGAACACCAAGAAAGCAACTGGAAAAAATGGCATCCAATACCAAGGTACATTTGGAACATTTCAGGACAAGATCATTATAGATGAATAAAAAATGGTGTTGTTAGTTAATGTGATGATTCTATGCTAGTGTCTAGTGAAGACGTTACCTAGACGACAGGTCATGACTTTGTGATTGATTGAACATGAATTCAGCTTTCAACTGGAAAACTTGATGGAGAATGTCCAGCTATGAGTTCAAGGCGGTAAGCACGACAACACTTGATTTGTAGCAGGTCAATAATAGAAAGTCTTCTTGGTTGACCTCTAAAAAAACCAAGAACAGCAACAAAATAAAAACTGAAAGAATAGTTTTGTACACACCTGAAAAACTGAGAAGCATAATTTGTGCTGGATGGTAGGCCAGGTGAACTAATGTAGGTTTGATGGATATCAGACGGAGAGAGCTCTAAAATGAGACTGTTACAAGCAGATATGTGACACTGACATGATGTTATATGGGATTTGGAAAGACTTTACTTGGTGTGAAAAGTTATAGTTTCAGTGTCCAGTTTTTCACAACTCCATGATCGCAGAACTACACGCAAAATCAACAAGTCCCTGCATTTTTTTTTATGCAAACGCGTAATTATGTATCTATTACAAATTTTCTGCAAAAAATGGTCAAAAACATTGGGTCTAAGTGACTGCAGTATTACTTCTATCACGCTGGTGCCTCAGCTTTACTTGTTGTGAACTTATAGTCTGTGATTGACATGGTCAGTAACAACAACAGAGCTAAATACCTTTTTGTGTCCCTTTTGTCTGCTTTTCTCTGTCATGTTCTCTTTGATAAGTACATCTCAGAAAGGGTTTAATGAGAAAAGAAATATAGAAAAAAAATCCATGGAAAATGTCTGATGTAGCACCAAAAACAATTGCAAAAAAAAAACAAAAAACAAATCTAAAAAGAAAATCACAAAAACAATTTTGAAATCCAGGAGGGACAGTATTATTGAGGTACTTCTCTTTTCCAGCCACTGCAAGCTCACCATGTTGCTAATTCTATGTGTAAAGCCACTGAAACTGAAATAAATTGATAACCGACATTAACCAGTAATTAGACTGGTGGGATTGGTTTGTATGGACTTTAAAAAAACAAGTTTTTCATTTTCTATGCTACATACGATTTCTTGGAGTGTCGTTTCATTAATGCTGCATGCTCTGTACCTCGGAAGGGACACATTTAATTAAAAACACAAAATCTGACTTTCTAAAGCTGGTAAAAACAATTATGGATCAACATCAATAAGTGTAGCATTATTAGCTTTTCACACCCAGAAGGCTGCAAACAATTACGTACATAAATTCTAATATGAGCCTGTGAGCAGTAATAAAATGCTGCTGTTCTAGTATTACTGCACAAACAGGTTTTCCCACCATGTCCAGCTCAACTGTGCTCCGTGCAGCAGTGGCATTGGAACCCGCAAAACTCTCATCAATATTCTTCATGTTTCTTGCGCTGCTGCACAGAAGGACGTGAGCGCGCTTCTTGTTGATTTCTCGAGTTCCTCTTTTTGATTGGTTGCTCATACACATCCAGCTGTATGAGATCCACAGAGGTGATTGGCAAGCGAAACCACATGCTTTTTATCATAGGATGAAAAACCCAAGTGGTGAGTCGCATTAAGCATTGATACCACGTGAAAAAAATGTATGTTGCAAAAACTGCTGCAACAGCAGATAAAATATTTCCTAGTTGGAATAGAAAAAAAAAAGATCCCACCTTGAGCAAGGCCGTGTCAAAATATGAAGAAAAGCAGCAATGAACAACTTTTGTCTGATTCTTGTGTTTACCAAAGGTTTAAAGTGTAGGTTTAAAAAAGAAACAGCTGGGATGATACTCTGTTGCTGTTGCCTCAGGAAGAACTCAGTTTCCTGACATAAAAGGTTTGAATTGTAAACTTTATTTTCTCTCTGTGATGCATCTTCAACACAATGCATGTCTCTTGAGTGGAATATGCAAAATCTGTACATCGACACAACTGCAACTGAAGCATCGCAGAAATGATCCTAAATGAACATTATTTCATCTCACACTATCCTATGCAGACACTATCAAACCTCGGCATGTGTGGTGCTTGAAACTGAAACACATGATGTCACTTAAGTCATTTATAATTAATTCAAGTATTCATTCACAATCAGTCACATGAAATTATAAGATAAAAAATGCTAAAGCCAAACTTCCGCAGATGAAGTACATTTTATATACAATAAAGAGTAACATTACCAACAAGTGAAAGTTGCCGCCTCGAAATACTATGTGTTCTAAAATATTGTTTTATATTTTTACCTGAGTTTTTCTTCAAAGACAGCTGCAACCTGGAGTTCTCAGGGATTCGCATTAGTTCTGGCATTTTCTGTCAAACTCTAACTTTCTGTAGAAGTTCTGTAGTACTTTGGAAGATACTCCAAAGGTTCAGGCACAGTCAGGGAAAAGAGAATGTAACACTGGCTAACAACAGATGGTCTAATTAGAGCTAAGTGCTAAAAGAAACAGAAAGTCCGGAAAACTGCAAAACACCCGAAACACAGTTCATTTTACAACCTGCCTTTGATTCATAATAACTGCAACACTGATTGACATATTTGATGGATATTTGATGGTGAATATTCTTCATGATTTTGATGAGGGCTTTTGACAAAATCTAATTGTTTGTTTCATAATTTCTTGCTGTATGATGTTTTTATGATGTGAAGCATTTTGAACTGCTTTGTTGCTCAAATATGCAATACAAATAAACTTGACTCATGACAATCCAGCCCTACACATATTCAGTTGGTCACTCAATACAGTCGATACCCAATATTTCAGTGCAGACACCACATGGGCATGCATGCTGTGCATGGACAAATATTGAGTCCAAGAAAAAGTGGTCCAAATAAAACCTGGGATGACACGAGGATTGTTGCCGATGTTGCCTGTCTTCTTTAGATCTGTCATGGAGAGAGCAATTTTCTCTGTAAGCCGTGTGCTGTGAAATCAGGATCTAAGCCACAATCTCAGAAAACTGAAGAAAATGAAAGAAAAGACTGCTTTTGTACTCAGGATGACAAGTCTGGCCTGAGCACATGGACATCTCTCTATAGCGAAGCGATTTCTCCAGGGAGTGTCAAAGCAAACTCTTCCTTTCAGCAGAAAGAGCCACAGTCAGTTTTTCTTAAGTATCTGTTATGATCTGAGATAGAAGGTATTTGTAAAGATGTTCAGTAGGTTATACAAATAACTAAAATGATATTTTCATGGCATAAACAAATGGAAGAGACTAAAGTTCACAAAGCTGTAAAACATCGTCTCTCCTTTCTGCTCAATTCCAAATCCAAAGCTCTTTAAGTTCTGTCCCTTCATGCGCCATATGGTTAAATTCGACATTTACAGAATAGCAATCTGACTGAATGCTGGAAAAGACTAATGTTGTGTTCAAGTTGTGCTAAAGGAACTTAGTCTATCGGCAAAACTATTCTAGTCAAGGCCTGAAATAGAATCTCAATGCTAAACATGTAGCAGCAGCAACGCTAACATCAGCATCAACCATTTATGCTTCAAATAGAAACATGAATATATGGATTTACCCTTACAAATTGTGAACATTTCTTTATAACACAATTATCTTCACTGCCGTATATTTAAGAGGCAACAGTAAATATTACAGAGAGAAAAGGGGGACATTATGTAATTTACAATAACTAGATTTGTAATTATTGAATTATCTTTTTTAGATCATCAACAGTGAAGTGGCAGAAAAATTGCAATGTTGTGACATTCTTTTTGACAATATCAACCCCTGACTAAAATACAATAATCAGCAACAAAGATCTGAGTTGTAAAGAATTAAAACAGCAAGAGAAATAAAACGCTGCAGAAAGACTTGATTGCTTAGACAAGCTTCCCTCTTGACCTGGCAAAACAACACACACACACACACACACACCCACACGCATGGGTACTCATTACTGAACGCTTCCAACTCCACAGATCGATAACAACTGGCCACATTTTCTGCCTGGATAATGACATATTTAATGAGCCTTCTATCTTTTGCTCTAATTTCCTGTCTTTTCATCATAGCCATTGTCCCGAGCCTGAGGAAGAGTTCATCAAAGGCATCACGGCATCATGGATGCATTTAAATGAGCATACGGAAGAAAGCACGTGTGAGACTCCCTGAATAAGTTAAAATTGGTGTGTGTGTGTGTGTGTGTGTGTGCGTGTGTGTGTGTGTGTGTGTGTGTGTGTGTGTGTGTGTGTGTGCGTGCGTGTGTGTGTGTGTGCGTGCGTGTGTGTGTGTGTGTGTGTGTATGTGTGTGTGTGTGTGTGTGCGTGTGTGTGTGTGTGTGTGTGTATGTGTGTGTGTGTGTGTGTGTGTGCGTGTGTGTGTGTGTGTGTGTATGTGTGTGTGTGTGTATTGTCAAATAGGATTTCTGGGTCAGTTGTGCCAGAAGACTGAGGGTCAGGAAGGGAAAAACTGATTATTCTGTTGTCACTGTCATTAAATCAATACCTTCCTGCTTGAACACACTCAAACGTATGCACAAACACACACATCTCCTCACAGTCATATCAGATGCATTGCATATAAATTCACTTTACAAACGACATCACTTTTCCATATCCAGACCGTATTTCCCTGGACTTCCTCAATTACAGAAAGCACTTCCATGCACATAAAGTTTGGGCTCAGGACCTCCTGAGGGTGCTAGTGGCCATGGTTGATTGACCCTGCCTCACCAATCTGCCCAGCTCTCTGCCAGAAAATCAACCAATTAAAAGATGCAGGCACCACAGCAGCAAGAGGGGCCGAGGAGGGACGGGGGTCTTGGTGGTGGAGGGGGCGTTAACAGAAGCTGCTACGCTGAATTTGGAAGCAGCTGCAAAGTTCCAACCTGAATATGCAGGACTGCCAGGCTCTGGTTCTGCTGGGGATGTTCTGGGTTCATAAACTTAATATTGAAGCACTTTTCAAACATTTTAAAGGAAAGTTTTCAATCTTTTCCAGCATCACATTTTGGAGATAAAAACAATACAAATGAACAAAAACAAATACAGTTTCAATTCACTGTTACATATTACCGTCATTAACAATCCATTGAGGTACTTTTCTATATTGTACAGTAGTGATAAGGTAGATTAAAGTAGTAAAATTACAAATTATACACCTGACTGGTCTAAAAACAAAAATACTAATTTAACAAAACAATCCCCAATTTCAAAAAATGTTCATCGCACAAAATATGAGACAGACTTTATTTCTATTAAACAGATCAAAAAGTCATTGAACCATTAAATTCATTCAATTTGAACTATACAAACAAATTGTATTAAGGTAAATGGCATTCCTGCTCAAATTAAATGCTTTAACACAATATAAAAAGAAAATTAAAGTTAAAAGGCAAATGTTCTAAAAGATGCCATTTAGCAAATAAAAATAATGTTGGTATTTCTAACTGACATAAAACAAGGCATGTTTATTCAAACTGAACTGCCGACAGTGTGAAGTAAATGTGTCTGTGTCTTATTAGACATATAAAATATCTGGTTTCAACTGAAAATCACATTTTCAAAATTTCAGCTTTTAATCAAACAGATTGCACCTTATTATAAAACGGTGCTGTCTGAATATCAAGCACTTACAATCAATAACTTTATATAGAATTCAATCACCTTCCATACCTTGAAAACACCCAAATGAAATTCAAGAATTTCCAAGGATTTCAAGAGTCCATACGTTTCCCATATATAAAACCAAACGTTTTAGTTGTTTTAAGGTATGACGAATCATACTCATTAAATTCTTATGACACCATCTACCATGTTGAATATTGTTTTACTTTTAAAAGATTTATTTGATACATGGATTTAAAACCAAACATTTAGCAGCTCATTAGGAGAGTTGCTATTTCTGATGCAAGCTCTGCAATGCATTTAGTGTTGTTAAAACTATTTTCCCCTTTACAGATTTCTTCTGCTGTTAAATATTTCTGATCATCAATCAAAAGTTAAAATTGGATAAAGATCAGCTGATAAAATGTCTTCAATTTATGAAGTCATTCATTACGGGGAACTGTAATTGATTGTAATTGAAACTGAGTTATGATTTAACTCCATTTTTTTAGAAAACAGCTGAATTTCACAGTTCTAAAATACACACAGGAGCAAAGAATTTACAAAATATGTGCTATGGTATGACAAATCTAAAACTGATATGCTTGTCCATAATCACTATCCTTACATTTGTAGAAAAATCAAGAAAAGCTTGTGGAAGCATCAGAACTCCACTAAAATTATAAAGTCTCTGGCGTTAGCATCACGTTCTGCTACTCTTCCTGAAATATGGTGTAGTAAAGAAGTAACATTTTATGGAAATATTGAAACAATGTCTCAAGACATAGGCAAAGAAGTTACAGCTTGGGTGCAAGTAAATCTTTTCAGTGGAAAAGGACATAAAGCATAGCACTAAAGTAGCTTAAGGACAACAAAGTCAATGTTTCTGATTAGCCTTCGCAAAGTCCTGATCTCATTCGCTTAAAAACATTGAGGGTAGAACATAGAAGGTTGCAAGGCAGCAGAACCAACCTGACTCAGTTTTGCCATGAAGAAATAAGTTTAATCACGTTATTTTCATATCTAATGACCTGCATGTAAAATTCAGAATTTGAATCATCCATATTGCCACTGCTAACTGTAAGTCTCATCACCACCAACTCAAAGAGTTTATCTCAGCTCTTACTCACATATGTTGGGAAAACTCGGGTGCCTCGTCGTTCACGTTGGCCATCCTAATTCGTACCGTCGTCGTTCCCGTCCGAGGGACGTCTCCCTTGTCGATTGCCATGACGACAAACTCGTACAGGTGATTGGGTCTCTCGTAGTCCAGAGGTCCCGCTGGGAAGATGGTCCCGTGAGGAGAAATTATAAAATCTGGACTTAGGGTGTAATAGGTCAGGTCGGCATTCGGTCCGGAGTCGCAGTCATTGGCAGACACTAAGAGATGGGGAACAGGAAGAAAGAGTTAGAGAATGAAAAAAACATCACAGTTAGAGCTCAACTAAATTGTTTCATCATTACAAACATCAAGTTCCATCCCAAATTCACAGGACAGAGGTGATCAAAGAAAAAGTAAAAGACGTTGAAGAGTAAGCGGAACTGAATGACAGGAGCTGCGGTAGAAAGAACCCTGGAAATCAAATAATTGGGCTGATTTCCTGTTTTTGGTCTTTTTTATAGTTATTTTGTTTTTCGACATGCTGATGCTGAAAGAAAGAAAAAGTGAAGGAAATCTACAGTGTATTATGTAAGCATGCTAATGATAGAAAAGAAGTTATGTTTCTACTTTCTACAATAGTACAAAGTGTTATTTGCACAGCAAGCACAGAAAACACTGTCATTTTGCAACATTTCTGCCCGTGCGGCTCACATTGGGAATCCATGGAGCCCGGACCCGCCTGTCCGCAAATTGATTGCCTTGCTAAAACAGAAAATTCCACCAGGGATTTGAATAAGCATATTTTTACACTAACAAGAACATTTCCCCATCAAAAGCTCAATTCTCCAATTCACCTTACATTGCATTTAGCTCATGTGCCCGTACAAACAATACACACACCCCCACACACAAACCCCCGCACACGCGCACACACATATGAATAATACATGTGCGAGCGCTCACACGTAACGAAGAAACAGCAGCTAACAAAGTGGAATTCTTTATTGCCATGAAGCCTTAGGGGATTTTAAACAGCATCAAGTGAATAGTTTGAGGGTAGTTAATTGAACAAAAGCAGGCAAAACAGATTTTTACAGTTTATAAACAGGAGGTTTTTGAGGTTGCCGTTTATTCACCTCATTTGTTATAATCCATTATTTCATCTTATTTTGTGCAGATTGCATCAATTGATATTTTTTTCTTTTCATTTTACAGGAATGTGAACAATAATTAAAAGTTTTGCAGAGTGTGGCCTTCGCTTTTAATTTCTCCATCCGCCAATCAACTGTAATAAAGTCACTTAAAAGAGAGGTATGGGAATGTGTGTAACCTTTGGTTTGATACAGAACAAGAACAATTTTCTTAAAACATAAGAAAAAGAACTGCTGTTTTGGGGTTAGGGGTTAGGTCTAGGACTGAGGCTTAGGTTTAGGTATGTACTGGTAATGGTTAGGTTTAGGGGTTAGGCTATAGAAATAAATGAAAAATGAATGGAAGTCAATGAAAGAGAGAGAGAACAAGGAGAACTGACAGAGGAGTGACAGTAGCTAAGATAAAACTAAAAATTGCTAAACATTTTTGATGAGTTCCTGCTGTAACTGATGTTTCTTCCAGAACATCAGTTACTGATCAGTAACTGATCAGTAACTGATCAGTAACTGATCAGTAATTGTTGATCAGTAGCGATCAGCAATCACTCACTAGCGAGGGTCACTCAGTGATTTTAGGGCCCTTGACTTCCACGAGGAAGTGCACTCCGTGTGACGGGCCGACACTGGCTCCCTAATATTGTGAGGAGAGAATGCCTCTTCATTTACAAGACTTGTTTTCTTTATCCTGGCCATCCTGATGAAAGAGAGAACCTCTATGTCAATATTAAAGGGAGTTTGCCACAAAACAACTGTTACTGAAAGAGAGAGCTGTGGTTGAAGATCTGTGAGACAATCCAGGGTCGAGAACAGTCCACCTTGTTCTTTCAGGGCTGAAAGAACAAATACCTACACTGTAAAAAAAAAGATAAATCTCAAATTTACAATAAAATACCGGCAGCTGTGGTTGTCTGAATTTTATCATATTTATACAGTAAAATTCTGACAACAATAGCTGCTGGTACTATACTGTAAATTAGAGATTTTTTTTTACAGTGTACACTTCTCTGCCTTAGTGACGGTGTCATTCTGGAGCATGCTGCCAGTGTGTGATCCCTGGACAGGAGAGACTAAAGCCAATTTTTTGCCCTGAGAAATAAACAGGCTCCTGGGGTTTTTGAATGTCTCATAAACTCATAGTTTAAGGTGCATTTTAGTATTTACACACTAAAAATTAGGCGATTGATGTATGATGATTTTGTTCCCCATCAGTGCTCTTTTAAAAATAAAAAAAATAAATAAAAAAACAACTTTGGATTTTGTGAAAACTTATATTATATTTCAAATTAATGCCTTTTTAATTTTCAAAAAACATTTTGTGAAGAACCACATGTCTTTTCAAAAGAAATCAAATAAGTTGTTACCTTGACTCATGTCCTGATTTATGAAACGAGTACTAGTTTCTTAAACATACATAATTGACAGAAGTTGTGCATTGAAATAGAAAATATTAAAACATTGGGAGAAGAGTCGTGGCCAGCATGTCAGAGATCACTTTTTAAAATACATCATTTAGTCAGTTTCTTTTAAGAGATGAGCTTTAAATTCGCCAAAGGAACAGAGAGAAAACGGTTAGAAGAATAAGGTATGCAAACACTGGAGTCTGCATTTGTGTTATATTTCATCCTCACATCACCAAGGATGAATCTCACTAGGAAGAAACAGTGGGATACACAGTTTAAAGGATACCAAGTCCAGCCGGAAATGTTGGTGTCTTCTTGCGTTTTCTCTAATGTGAGGAATTAAAACTGAAGTCCGCGTTAGGAGTTGGACAAAGCGCATTTCCCTGTGTTTACTCTGCAGTGTCCAGCTGCTTAAAACAACTGACAGGTTTGTGAAGTGCAGCTGAAATGCAGCAGCTATTCTGCTGGTAAGTGACAAACTACCTCTCACGCATTGATGATAGATGAAAAATGAACGGTAATAGTAGTGTCTGCCCTGAGTCTAACTGCATGCAGCAGCCAGCCACATGGCACATGAGTCAATATTTAATTTACTAAGTACAGATTTCTACTCCTCAGTGCAACGTTTGAGCATTTATCAGAAAACCTTTTTGGAATCTTGCATCAGGATTGTTGAGTTAAATCACTATAGGGGAGCCTGGAGGCCACTGTGCACCGATGAGCCACAACAGTGGACGTCTCTTACTGGTTCCCAGCGTTGGTCCTTGGGCTGAACTGTCCTAGATGATGTAAAGAGACTTTATGCTCCATCACACTTGATTAAAAAATAAAGATCAGTTCAACACATTACAATAAGTTCTGCAAACTTAAATCAAGCATGTTGATTGTGAAACATCTGAGGCACTATTCTCTGAAGGTTTGGGACTTACTGGATCAGACATCATGTGACTACGGGACGACACACATGCTCCGTTCCTGTGCACTGAGTCGGGAATATCGTGACTACCATAATAAGTAGGAGGTTAGTTCTACTAGCTTGACTCTAAGAGCCCTACCTGTGCAGTTTGGCGAGTTTTAGTTCAGTTAGCACTAAAATAAGGTGACCTTATTAACACCTTCACTCTGACGGATCAACAGTAGAGCAGGTGTTTAAGTCAGCTAACCACCGCTGTGTTCAGGCGACCACTTACTGATGATCAAAAAATAAACCTCAAGCCCAAAAAC
Source organism: Xiphophorus maculatus (assembly GCF_002775205.1). Lineage (NCBI taxonomy): Eukaryota > Metazoa > Chordata > Actinopteri > Cyprinodontiformes > Poeciliidae > Xiphophorus > Xiphophorus maculatus. Next base: position 32,011,228 of record NC_036446.1, on the reverse strand, counting down.
ATTCAATCCGTAACAGAGTGAATGTTCTGTTTTGTGGGGGAATTTTAGTTTTTTGTTGCCAATGTTGGTTGAGACACCTGAACGTAATCTCAGCTCTTTTGGCTAGGGTAGCTGCTGTTAGTCGGTTGCCACAGCAACAAATCTGAGTTTGGAACAAAGATGACACAGAGGCGAGGAATAAGCAGCACATCAGTGGCTTTAAGTTGTTTTCCCACCTGTTTTTCTGTGTTATTTTTCCTTTATTGTGGCGCACTGCAGACACTGTCGTTTCCAAAAGTTTCACAAATGGACAGAGACTGAATTAATCATTTGCTCGTAAAAAACAACAATAACCATATCAATCATCAAATAGGATGAAATATTTCATAAAGCATGGGAGCCATAGCAGTTATGTAAAATTTCATTAGAAACATTTGTTTAAGCCTTTGTTGCATTTTGACAGAAACCAAACTATAGATACATATTTTAAAATTCACAAATACTTGAAAATCCCTCAATGAACGTTGATAACTACCCATTTTATGAATTCAAACACCACATATATCTTAATTTGAATTCATGCGCGCAGTGGAAACTGTCTTAGTGATGCAGTGGAAGTGAAAGTCTGCAGTCTTACTTATTTCTGCTCCTGGGGTTTCAACCAAACTGTGAAAGGGAAAATTAACGGCACTACTGGATTCTTTGCAAACTCCAGCCAATAGCGTAGCATTGAACCTACATATTTCAGCTTCTAAAGCTGTTTTTTCTTATATTTTAGATATGTTCTAGGCAAAAAGCCACAAATTGACAGAGTTTATGTGAATAATAAGGGGCCACATTACCCAGAGATATCCATAAACCCACAAACATGTGGGGATCTTGGGCTGTTCAGTTTTAGATGTAGAATCAGAATAGACAAATATAATTGTGTTAAAAAAGCAGATTTTCTTAAAATATTAAAACTTTAAAACTGCAAAAAATGATTTCAAATGTACTTATTTCAACAGTTAAAGTCTAACCATACTGCTTTCACACACGCTTTCTTCTTGTTTGCACATCATCCTTTCCCAAACCAGTATGCATGTGTGTGTGCAGACAGGAGCACAGATCTCACAACCCCATCCACCAATTTACTCCCTCACTCACACACCATTATGTTACACCTAAAGATTATTTTATACATACAGATCTTACAAACTAACAACATTTCACCTTTAAGTCTTAAGAAGTTCTGGACCACAGCCTTCTTTGAAGTGGGTGAAGAGTTTATTAACTCACTGCGCTCAACTGGGGACAAATATAGCCTCATGCTGGAAGTTAGTGAAGTGGAGTAAAGTAGGGTTTATTTACACAATATCAAAAGCACAGCCCTAATTTTTATTCATATTTCAGCAAATATTGTATTGCTCTTATCCACTCCTAAAATCCCTCGACAACACAGCATGAAAAAAAAAAGATTTTAGAGAAAACTATAAGATATATTAAATAGAAGGATTAAATGTCAAGAGCACAAACTGACAGAACTACTGCAAACTCACCCAAATGTCCTTACTTTTACATAATGGCCCGGTTAAAGAATGATGATGATGATGATGATGATGACGACGGTGAAGAGGGCGATGATAATACCTTTGAGCAAGGCAGCAACGCAAGATGTAAAAACAGCTGACATGAGTCCAACACTCAGTTTCATCCTGTAGTCAAGTATAATGAACATTTAAAATGAGGGGTCCAAACTGCCATACGCTGTAGAAACTTGTTTTATTTTCATTAATTATTCTTCATTCACAATGTTGTCATTCAGCTACACTTTCTTTATTATTGGTATGGTATTAACTTATGTAAAGACAGTTTGCAATTTAATAGTCTTTGACTAAAGATTTTATTCAGAACTGTTACGCAACAATCAGCCTTTACAGCCCAGATTTTTGTTTTGTCTATATTTCCTTCATGACGCCTTGGGGAAGGTGTCCAAAGTGTGGCCCACCGGCCGCTTGAGGGCCACAAAATGTCTTTGTCTGAACCTTAACTACAAAAAAATAAAAATACAAAATTGCATAAAGTTGGTTTTCCAGCTCAAAGTTGGGGTTTTAAAACATTTCTAAAAGAAAATAATCTTGCAAAGAAATTTTCACTGCCTTTCAAAACAGATACAGTTTAAAAGTGGAAGGTACAACAAAGGACTCATCTTTTATCAACCAGGTTTTTCACATTAATTGAAGGTCGAGGGATTTTTTTAAATTTTGCTTTTTTACTGGAAAATAATTAGTTTTTAATTATTACTTATCTGAGTTTATTTGCTAAACTCAGATAAATAAAGCAAGATGCTTTTTGAAGTCTGAGCGACCAGTATTCCATTTATTATGCCGAGAATAGACAAACAAACAAAAAAATCAAGACGACAGTAGCAAACAGTCGGCAATAAGGACGTTGTGCAGATTTATGTTTATATGTACGATGATTTCCAGCTCAACTTTTCTCCAGAGATCAGACTTCTTTATTTTAATTTCAAAAATGTGTGTTGTTTTTAAGTTGTCCAGGTGAAAGGGAAATGTTTGGTAAACAACAACAAAAAAAGGAACAAAAACACTGCAATTTTTTGTTAAAGTAGATAAGAATATCTCAATTACTTTCACCAGTTTTGGCCATAATTTTTTGTAGACATGTCAGAAAATGCCACTGCTTGAGCATTGCAGTCCATAGTCAATGCCACTGCCACACAAAAAACAAAAAGCAAGCACTGAGCCAGTAATAACATTGCTTAGTCACCCACTCTGCATTGACGAAGATACACTCACCTCAACATGCTAGATGCTTGAAAGTGAAAATAATGTTGACACGGCAATACTTTTTGTTTAATTTGACTAATAATTATCTACAAACCACTCACAAAGCAGAAAAAAAAATATTCACTAAAGTGTTGTTAAATAAATAAATAAAAGGACACTGATCCCAGTGAACATGAACTGGAATGCATGGTGACGTGTCACTTGCCAAAACTTCATCAAAATCAGAAATTCCAATTTAACTGTTAATTAGATCTCCATTTCCTCTAGTTTGGATTTTTTTAAAAAAATATTATAACACAAAAGCAGCATTTTTTCTTGTTTTTGTTTTTTAATGTTAGCTAACAGATCAAACTACTGAGAATATTCACAACCTGCTTAATATTAAACACTCCTGTGCTATGAATTTTAGGATGTGACTCAATATTACGTTCATGTGAAACCATGATGTAAACCCAAATATTGGTTTGATTTTAGCCTCTATTTAGCCCATGTAACTGCACCCAGGTATCTTAATCTATTTACTATCTACCAACAACAGACTAAGTACTGCTCCATAAAACTAAGAGCTTTTTTTAAAGTCCATTTTAAGTTGTATAATATCACAAAGTATGACATTTCATAACAGCAAGTAACAAAAGCATCCATGCCCAAACCTTGGACCAAAGTCCAGATCCACAAATTGAATCTTACCTGGAATGATCCCAGATAAAAGTTGGAACTTTAAGTTCTCGCACAGTAACTAAGCCTGTCACACTACGAAATAAATCAAGATAAATTAAAATGAGCACAATAATTTCCATTTGCATGTTTGTGTAGTTTGCTAAATCTTTTAAGTGATGATGCCTTTTAATGTAATGGAAAGATACTGCAAATGTTTGGTTTTTTCTCCCAAAAGTCCCAATAGGTTTTTCAGCACAACAGCAGCAACATTCACATTGTTCATGTTTACCCAGTCCGAGGCTATGATTAATATGTTTTCAAGGGCAATTTAGTTTAGAGACTTCATAAATCATTTTATTTATTGTTTAATGTTTTTTGGGGGGGGTTATTTGCTATGGATATTTAAAATGTCTTCCAATTCCATGTTAAATGTTATTTGAAACTTAAAGGTTATTGATTTTTGAGAGGGTGTGTTTGCATTATTATGCCAGTTGAAAATGGATTCAAAACAACAATATTACTGTGTATCACAATAATTTCTGGAACAATTTATTTTCAGCAAAATTCGTTATCATGACATTTACCTCCATCCGTTTTTAGTGGCACATTTCTACGTCTTACAGGTTGGATTTATGATAATCGCTCAAAAATGTTGTAAAATGTTGTAAAATTGCTACAAAAATTACCCTGATTTTGTTTTTAGCTGCTATACCCACAAAAATCTAAAACCGCAGTTGAACAGATCCAGCAGAATATTGGCAGAGCCACAGACAGAAACACTTTCAGACTTTGCACAGAAAACATCCTTCCTACCTCCTGTCTGCCACGGGCCTCACATTTGTCAGGAATATTTCCATGTGAAAAGGAGAAACGAGGAATAATGTTTTCATAATGCGGATATTCTGTTGTCAGACGCCTGCTCTTTATTTTACACTTTAATGCTAAACTTTTTGCTCTTCAAGTTGAATAGCTAGTGGCAGTTTTAATTCAGAGATGACAGGTTTAATCCCCAACTCTGGCACCGCTCAATTATTTATTCCAAGCCCACCTAAATATAAGTGTCTGTTAAATTTGTAAGAATCTATTTTAGATGTCAACTCGTCTTTCACTTTATGGAAGTGTTTAATCCAAGCATCGTTTATACACTAGCAAACAATTTTGACAACATTTAGAGATATTCCCTAACATTTCTATGCCCTGTGGAAAGAAATGTAAATAAATTCCCAGAACCACTATCTCCCACAGATTAGCATCAGATTAAAGTTTAGGTCTGAACAGATACTTGCACTTTATACACTTGTTCCTTAAGGCACCAATAATTTTACTGTGAGGGGAAAAAAACACAGCAGGACGTATATACAAGAGCTGCACATATGCTGTGTTAAATGTGCAGAGAACTGAAACAAGGAGTGCAATCAGTGATGGGAGAGAAAATGAGTTTTCTGGGTTTTCTGAACGTCTCACCTTGCAACAGGGAGGTTGCCGTTGTAACCATCTCCGGAACGCCGTCCTTGCTGTAAATCGACTGCAGGAATTCTGGAACGCAGTCGTTCTCATCAACAATGACAACTCGCACCTGGCAAAGGAAAAAAAGTAGAATTTATCTTCAGCTATGGTAAAAATATATATGTTGCTGCAGCCATTTCTACTTTCACAAAAACAAAAACAGCATAGAATATCAGGAAGAAGATGTTTCGTTGGCATATTTAGTTGTTTTTTTTCTGTTTATATTTAAAGTTTACTTTGAACAATATATATACTGATCTGACTATATCTCTGTCAGTCCCTATATTGAAGAACAAATTGTAGATTGGGTACCAGTGACAATGTGCCCGATCAATAAGAATTCCTAATTGCACTTTCTGACCCATTTGATTGAAGGTTTATTGCAGTTTAGATTTACATGTTTGACCAAAGTAGTCAACCTATTGTTTTTGCCAGTTTCAATATCATTTATTTTACTTTGGGCGTTCTACTCCCAATTGCACTGACTAAACACATTAAAGTTGTTTTTACATCTTTGAAGAAAACTTGTGAAGCTATTGGTGTATTTTAGTGTGTTGTACTGGTGCAGAGCTTGCAACTAAATTTGTAATTCAGAACATTAATATTTGAGTTTAAAAAAATAAATGTTTTAAAACAATTCAGCTGCTTCTCCATATCAGATCAATGGCAAACCTCAGATATTGGCATCAAAACTGAAAGAAAAAAAAATTGGCTTTGCAAACACCAGCCTACAGCATGTCAAGTAGCATTGGACTTTGCATTTCAGCTTCCAAAGTTGCATTTTCTTAAGAATATTTTAGATATGTGCCACGGACAAAATATGCAAACAGGCACGAATTAAAGGTTATGTTCCAAAGAAAAATAACAGAAAATGAACCACAACTAAGTAGAAGTCCACTAGAACTTTGATCCTGAATAGAAGAATGAATCATGTAAAATCTGAGGCAAGGCATGAAACTGTTGAATCTTGGTGGACAGGCAGCCTTTACTTTCAAACATAGAACAGAATACCAGCACCAACCCATCATATCCAAGGGAGCAAGCAAAGGTCACAGGGTCAATTTCAGGTCAGTGACCACATGCAGGGTGTGTCAAACCTCCTTTCAGGAAGTTTTGCTAAACCAGGACAGGTCAACCATTTATGGATTACAACGTTCTCATCCCTGCCAAATCCTGGCTGACATAGATTTGGACAAGTGGGCTCTGTGAATCACCTTACATTGACAAAGGCACAAATTAATTTGGGATTATCTACAATGAGTCCCCAACATGATCTGAAATAGTCTTGCTCATGCTATGGTGTGCTGGGTGCTTTATGCAGGCTAGTTTGTTATATAAAAATGTATTTAAAGGGGGGAATGACTGCTTTATCTACGTGTCCTGGACCAAATCTGGTACCAACACCAGACAAGGAGAGTAACGTTTAGCCTACCTGTGACCAGCAATTTGAATATTACAATTGAATATTATTATTATTAGGTATAAATGTCATCTGCACAGTAGTGATAGATGAAATTAGGATGTATAAGCCAAACCGTCTTGTTAGATTTCTGTAACTACATGTTAGAAACTTGAAGGTCACTAAGGCCTTTCCAAATGGAAAGTTGTTACCTCATTTTCCAGTCATTAGTGGAATATTGACAACATTTTGTGCATGTTGGTAATGGAAGTGCAGCTACTGGTCCTATTAGAAATATTTAAACTGAGAACAACAATACTCTATATTTTGAAGTAATATTCTGCTACTGCACACCCAGACCTGCCCGGGCAATCTCACATATTAAAAGTCACAGTATGACAGCGTCAGGAGATTTTCCAGTCGGGAATTACCTCCGCAAACACTCTTCAAAATTGGTTTTCTGTACATCCAGAGTTCTGAAATAATCTAAATTAACCCTATCCATAACCAAAGCAGGAGCTTCATCCTCCAGCCGACTTGACCCTGTTCCTTCGGTTTACCCCGTCTCACTCTCCCTCCTCCTCCTCCTCCTCCTCCTCCTCAGGGAGGGATCTGCTGTACTTCAGTAGGTCAGCACAGTTACTCTGAAGCCCTGAGCTAACAAAAGACACATGTGTAAAGATGACTTTATAATGTGGAAGAGACTGTGCTGTGCCGACACACTGTAATGTCGCTCCGTTCATTAGGGACATGAAGGCCAACAAAGGCTACTCCAGCAGATGTTGACTGCTTGCCCAGAGTATTCAGGAGCAGACAGTGGAGACTGGAGCTGGCAGGAAGCTTCAGTGACCCCTAACTATCGTCTTTTCTTCCGCATAAACACACCAAAGTATGACTGAGCACTTTGACACACACACACACACACACACGCAAGCCGTGAGTGGTTTGAAAGTACAGCTGGTATTAGGTCTGGGTAGGTAAGATGAAATTCTGTAATATCAGTTAATCCTTCAGCAAAGATCAGCTTCAAAGCAACAGACGGAAAGGAAATAAATTGTGACCATGTCAGCTCCCTGAGGTGATTGGAGTGCATGTGCATGTCACTGTCAATCTGCTGGGGTGTGGGGGTGTGGGCGTGTTGGCGTGCGTGGGTGTGTGTGTGTGTGGGTGGGTGAGGAGCATATAAGTAGTGAAAGGGATGCAGAGATACACATCCATGTGCTTACGTGATTATTTCCTTAGAAAAAAGCCCACGTGTTTCACTGAGTTTGATGATTAAAACTAAGCTGAACAAATGTCACTCAGATGGAGAGTTAAAACCAGATGTTTTAAAACTCCATAATAAAGTTGTTGTTTTTTCTCACTGATATTAAAGTAATATAATTGTTTTCTGTTTCAGGTCAGTTGGAATTGCCAAACGTATTTTTTAAATTTCTTTACTGAAAGCTAATGCATAAACTGCTTAATGTACAATCAGAATTTGGGCGCAAACTAAATCATCCAGGTAATTTTATGAATAAAGATAGATGGGTGAGGTGAGGGGTACCAGAAATATGAATTTGATCAGTAAAATAGCATTAAAAAAGTATACTACTAGGATCGACTAAAATGTTGCTAAACATTTTAGTCTTTGAAGAAATGTATAAATGTATGCTGTTTATATTGCACTAGCTACTTAGCATGTTTTTTTTAAAATTTATTTGCTCTTTACTTTTTCATTTTCTCTAAAATAAATTCTCACTTGTTCATAAATATTGATCAGCTTAATAAGCTGAGCTGGATAAAATCCACCTGGCCTATTCAGCTCTGCTGTTACTGCGGCAACAGGAGAAAACTTTATTCTCCACCTATCGTCCCAGTCCCACCTCACTGATAGAGGAAGAAAAGCTTCAAATAACCTCAGAGACCAGAGAGCTGAGACATTTTGACAACAACCAGCTGCATGTGCCTGTAGACCTGTTGCTATGGAGCAGCGTGTGCTCAACGTACCGGTTGTTGTTGCTGTTGTTTTCTTAGGAGTTCATAGTAACAGGTTTTATACAATAGATGTATTGCATGCAAAATGAAAAACTTGTTTAATTCTAACTTACGGGCATCATGCAGGTTTTTAATGTAAATTAAATTGAATAACTGAATAACTTCATGAGATTTGGGGTTATTAAAAAAACATCTGTGGCTTCAGTGTCTCAGTATCACAAGATCCTGAGATTCCAGTGTCCTGCATCTTTTTGTGTGTTTTCACCCCTGATAATCTGGAAGACTCGGCTCAATTGGGAACCAAAGTTGCAACTTTTGTTCCATTTCCAGCTGCTGTGGTTCATTTTCCCACTGCACTGTATCAAGCAAACCAAACCTTTTCAAAAACGTGTTCCCCTCCTCACCTGTGGTGGCGCTGTGCCAAGAAGCACTGCAGAAAATAACACACAAACAAAAAGATGAGCGCAACTTCCTTCTTCATGAAATGTAAGCAAAAATTTATTTTTGTGTCAGATTTTAGTGGTTGGAGGATTTCTCTTTTCTGTCTTTAGTAAAAAATAAACCACCAGCCATTTCTCCCTTTACTACTAGACGTTTGTTTTGTTGTATTTACCCAGAATGCCCTGCACTGTAGTTCAATTCCTGCTTTTGGAGCAGTCTCCGGTCCGCTTGGCGTTCACATATGCATTCAAACCACACCAGAGTTCACGTCAACCGAACCCAGGCCGAGGTTTGTAGGCGAACCAGCGATCGATTGCACATTCACATTTCCCCACACGAACCGGACTAAATACAGGAAAACAATCTAGTTGGACTAAACTGCACTGGTGTGAGCGCACTATTAGACGTGTTCCTCATCCAACACACGTGTATCAAAAGGGTGAATCGCCTCCTCAGCATGCACTCCAGCTCTCCAGACTTCTCCAGAGTCCTGCTAATGACCTGAATGTTTGATTCGGGCGTGTTGATGCAGAAAGACATCTAAAAGTTGCAGTACACCGGCTCTCAAGGCTGTAGTTGAAGACCCCTAGTCTACAGCCTGATTCAATGTCACGTAGAAAGAGAAGAGGTCTGTTTGTACTGGGTACATACATATCGGGCTTCAGCTCTACATTCTGAGTGCATCTGCTCCTTCATGACCTCCAGGTTGTCCATTTTGCTCCAGCTATGATGTTTATGAAACAGTGCAGGCGATAGGCCTAGGTCGCATATCGACTTCATCGTTTATTTTTCCTTCTGGTTCCTTTGGTGTCTGTGTTTATAGCTCTTCTGTCATTCAGCCCACACTCGCTGGAAGCAAAATGTGAAATGCAGACACACAATTTTTTTTATTGTTGCTCCCATCTTTCAGGCTTTTACAGAAGAGGGCCTTGTAAATAATAAAAAAAGAGAGAAAAAAACACACCATTGAGAGAGTTCTTGGATGAAATGTAGAGACTTTCCCTTGGAGACTGGTGACAAAGAGGCTCCTTTAAACATGACTATGTTTTCAACAGACACTCTGGTCTACTACCTGTTTTATTTTGGACCTCTTCTCCACTGGGATCTCTGCTAAACAGCATTCAGATTTACCAGTCACACTACCTTTTCTACTATTATTTAATTTATGACAGCATGCAAATAAGCCAAACAAGAACCCACCCTAGTGAAAAAATATATACTTTAGTATATTTCAAATATACTTACATTTGTGTAAGTACATTTGAAGTATGCTAAGTATTAAGTGTGCTACCTATAAATATATTTGAAGTATACTAAAAGTACCAATTGTACCAATTTTGACATCATAACTTTAAACACACTTAAATATAATTGTATCAAAATACAATTTTAAGAAATATATTAAATAAAAGTATACTTTAAGTGAACAAAATCTGTATTTGCCCAAGAGTAAATATACATTTGCTCAAGCGTATATTTAAAGGATATTTAATATATCTGTCAAAGATATTTTGTGTGTATCTTCTGTAGAGGTCTGTATTACAACAAATTTGAAGAAGCCTCTGACTGAAGACTCTGTTTTTCTATGTCTTTTAGCTGTGCACTTCACAAATCTGGACTTGTTGGAAGAGTGTTAGCTGTATAAAGCTGATGGGAAGTTGGACAGAAGTACATGTAATGATAGCCCAGAAGGGTCAACAAAATGCAAAAGGCAAAACAAAAAAAACTCACAATAGAAGTTATGCTAAAGTGGAAGTTACAACACATTTGCGAGCAAAATTTCCTCTATGACTGGTCATATTGTGTTTTTTCAAATTTTACACACCAATAGAATGAAATGTGGCTGCTTCCCAGCTGTTTTTACTCCCTAGAACACTGAACCAAGAGTCACCAGGTCCAGCTTTATATGGTGAAAGATGTGAAGAATGTTTGTTTTTATTAGAACGTTATGATAGCTCACTAAGATGTATGGAGGCACAGCATGAGTGTGTGAACAGGGAACCAAGATTGTAAGAGCAGAGAGAGGAAGTCAGCTGTAATAATGCGAGATGAGTGCAAACACACATAAACCTAAAGGTGTGCGGAGGCACACACTTAAGAAGCTGCAGGCAGGTCTCAGGCTGGTTAGGTGACTAATGGTGCCGATGAGCCATCACTCCCAGAGTGAGAAACTTGAAAACTACCTGCAAATTAAAGTCATGCTCAGTGAGTCCAGCGCACATATATATGCTGGCTGGGGTCGCTGCTTTGACAGCAAAAACCATATTTATTTCACAGCAGATTACATTCACAGGCAAAAACGTAGAGTAAGAAAACCTGAAGCAAACGTTTGTTTCTGAAATTGTCCTTGAAGCATTTTTTCTACCGACTCCCAATATCAGGACTGCAATGACCTTAAATAACAGAAAGTGGAGTTCATAATGTTTAGTATTTTTTTAAACTGCATTAGCAGTTCATGCATGTTCGTTAACAAACACTGTTCTTCTCCAGCTGAGGATGAAACAAGCAGCAGAGCAAGAGGAATCGATGTCAGCACAGCTGCCTTTAAAAACATAAAACAAAGCTGGAAAAAGGCAGAGAGTCTTGGTTTGGTTGAAATGAACTCTGATGTAGTTTGAATATGTGAACACCAAGCGGACCGGAGACAGTTACCCAAAGTAGGAAGTGGAGTACAACGCAGGGCATTCTGGGTAAATGCAACCAAAACAAACATGCGAGTATAGCGCTAGTGAGAGAAATGATTTGTGGTCTTTTGCCAAAGACAAAAGAGAAGACCTACAACTGCTAAAACGATGCAACTCCATTTTTGTTCACATTTCATGAAGAAGGAAGTTGCATTCAGTGTCTTTTTCAAAGGTTTTTGTGTCATTTCCTTCAGGGATTCTTGGTGTAGCAAGAACATTATTTCATAACTTTGGTTTTCATTTGAACCAAGTCTGGCTGACTATCAGGTGTGAAAACAATGAAATTAACTATTGTGTTCCAGAAAAGTGTGAATTTTCAGGGGGATTTTCTAGGGCCCTTTAAGAGGCTGCCATTAAAAGGGAAGTTTTCTGCATATTAAAGTATTGCAGCATAAAGAGGGCGTGCTTTGTTTTGTTATTTTACAGTGACTGTAGTTTTTGCAAGTCTGTTGTTCTCAGTCAACCTGGCAGGTGAAATCCACCTTCCTGTGATAACATCTCAAACACGGTGTGACTAAAACAAGCTTTACACAAAGCCTCTTTCAATCAAAGTTTGATCAAATCCATGAGTTTTGGGGTTTTGTTTTTGTTGTCTTGCATGTATTATTTAAAACTCAACAAGCATTCAGTGAACTGACTCCATACTTGTTGGAGCGTGAGAATGTCACAGTTTGTGCTTTTCCACTTGGCGTTTTGCTCATGTTTTAGTCTGTACTCTGCTTTGTTTCTGTTTGCTATTTCTACTTTAAGAGGTTCTGGAGACTGTTCATTCAGAAAAATAGCTTTTGTGTCGGTTTGTTTCCCTCTCTTAGCTTCACAACATAGTTGTTATAAAGCTAAGAGAGCTTTACCACATTCCTAGTTCCTACTCATCCCTACTGGTTTGTTTTCTGCCCATTTATCCAAGCTGGGTTTTATGTTCTGCGTCCTCTTTATTTGCATAAATGCTAGAACTAAAATTTCTTTTTTTTTTTGTATATCCTGCTCTGCAGCTACTTTGCGTTACACGCTCCACTAAGTAATCTTTTTTATTTGGTCTCCTGCCTGCCTTGAGCATTTACGCAGAATAAAGCAGGCTGGACTTGGACAGACAGAGGCAGATTTAAATGAGTAACTGCTCTGGTTTCCATTTACTGTAATATGAATGAATGAAAAAAAAACTGCTTATCTGCTTGCAACTCTTAAGAAAGGACTGTTCACATCAACATGCAGAGAGCCTTTAAACCTCTACTCTCAGTAATCATAGTAAGCTCAGCTGCACTTAACTCATCAGCTATAAATGCATTCTGCTATTCTCTCAAACCCTGTGTATAGATCACATCTGTAAGCTTTCTGTGGGCCATTTGAAGGCTTTAGTAGTTCCTGTTTTTCATGAATCAATAGTTGCATGGCCATATTTGAACATATTCTGGCTGTAATGCAAGGTTTAATACTGTTTACTTACTTTCACAGAAAATCTTTGTTCCCCACCATGCAGTCCTGAATGAAATTAGACTAAGCTGTCTATGGTATGAATACAAACCTTCAGGTTTTAACTGTAGAAGGTAATGTAGTGTAGAAATTGGGGAACCACAGAAAAACAGAATCTTTACAGAGACTAACTAACTCAGTGTCATGGAGGAACATAGAGGTAATAAAACAAACAAATAGTCTTTAAAAGTGAAAGACCTCTTAATCCACACCTGGCTAAAGATCTAAAACGGCAGATCATAGATACATTAAAAGTCCATCCATGCATCTATGACTTTCCGCTTTTTCCAGGCATCTTTACTAGTGGCACTACCAGGGGTCAGGTCACCTCAGCAGGGAGGTGTCCATTCTAACCAGATGCCCGAGCCACCTCAACTAGCTCCTCTCAATGTGGAGAATCAGTGGCTCTACTCTGAGCTCCGGAATGACCAAGCTTCTCATCCTATTACAATGATATAGGACCTTGATCATTCAGTTAATAACCAAAGCATGTGACCATAGATGAGGATAGGAACATAGATCATAGGTCTTCTGACAGTAACTTCTCCACTTGGGGCAGGTCATCTTCCCTGATCCAGACAAGGAACTCTGTTTCTGGCTCAAGACCATGGCCTTCCTTCTCAAGACCATGGCCTTCAAACTCTGTTCCAGAGAAAGCATGGCCCGATCAAGGATAGGACCATCTGCAAAAAGCTGAGATTTGATCCCAAAGCCGCCAAAACGCCCCTCAACATTTTGGCTGCACCTAGAAATTCTGTCCAAAAATGTTAAGAACAGAATCAGTGACTAAAGGCAACCTTGGTGGACAGAGGCAACCTTGGTGGACTCTCACCGGAAACTTACTGCTGATATTGCGGACCAAGCTCTGACACCGGTCATACAGAGACCTAACAGTCCATGTCAAAAGGCATTTCCACTAGACTTCCACTAACCGGTTTGGTCAAAGTCCCCACATTGCTACAGATAAATCCCCAATCTGTTTATCCATCTCTTACTCTATCCACCCTTCATTCATGTACAGTTTAAGATACGAAGTTACTTGAACTTCTCCATAACATCATACAGAGGGGAGCTGACTTTCATCCTGGCTCAGCTCAGCTATGAACTGCTCTAGTACACTCTAGAGATCATAATCATACTAATACTGCTCCTCCTTAGTCAAAAGTTCAGCAATGTATCGGAGCCTCCTTCAGTTTCATTTAGCTTTATCACACCATTTCTAATCAATGTGTACAACATCATTGTTAATTGACAGTTATAAAATATAATTGAAAAGTCATAAGACAGGAACATAGATCATAGAACTGACAGTAACCAAGTGTTCACCTGAAAGGTCAAACTGTGGAATGTTGAGGGAACACACTACACACTACAGAGTTGTGTCTCAAATGGTAAAGGCTAAACACAGTATAGCATGTTAAATATTTAGGTTCATGACAGTAAGTTCAGAAAAAATGTTCTGCTGTTTAGGAAAGGTTGACAGGACAGTGACTTCTTTCTAACTGGAACTTGAAAGCACACCTAAGCTTCAACACGTTTTGTAAAAAATTGCAGTCTGGAGAGAGAACAAGTAACATTTTACTAAAAACCCAAAGAATGATGTTCAGTGAAAATCAAATAACCCATACAATGAGAGGATTTATGGATGGAACGATATGGTTTGAGTAGAAATTGTAGGTGTGGCAAGTGACAAGTAATAAAATTGTCACTGGAGTTACATACTTCTATTTGCACAATATTTAAACTTTGAAGCTTGTGCTTGTGCAGCTTTTAAAGAGGGCAGCCTCAGAACTGTGGTGAGCACAGAAACAGGACTAAAAAGCATCAAAGCGATTAGTCATTTTTAAGAGCTATTTAACTGTTTAAACATTTGGGAGATCGAAGATTGGCCTGTAATTCTGCAATAGCAACTTTGTTGGTGCATTGTTCTTTTTCACTAGAGGTTTGATAACTGCTGTTAATGCCTGGGGGAGATAAAATAAACAAAACATCACGACACTGACAAGAACTATCGACACAGCTTACTCACATATTGTACTGAAATTGGACTAAAATAAAGCTACTAAAAAGCTTGCTGATAACTTGGTTGGGCTACCTCGACTTACTGACACTGAATGTCTTTGTATTTGTCTAAAACAGATGAAGATAAAATCATTGGACAAAACAAGGAAGATACAGGAAGTACTGGCTGTAAATAAAAAAAAGCTGATGAATGTATACATGTTGTTTCAAAGCTCATGACATGTAAATTTGCAATAAACATGTTATAGTTTGTATTTTTGAACATTCTTTTAAAACAATACAAGCGATATGAACAATGTCTAATTGTTTCCGTAAAACAAGGAAACCTTTTCAAATCAAGAATTACCATTAGTCTCTAATTTTCATCTTCTGAAAGGAAAAAAAAAAGAGACCACAGAAAGTTAGACATAATGATACAACTCTGTGAGCAGTCACATTATTAAGCCTAATCACCCTTAACTCCTTAGAGCAGTTTGGGTTTCCAGCATAAGTTTCATACCATACCATACCATACCAACTTTATTTATAAAGCACTTTAAAACAACCACAGCTGATACAAAGTGCTGTACATCAAAAACACAACATAACAATAAAAAAAACATAAAATAAAAACTTACAGTTTAAAAACAAAAAAAACCAAAAAAAAAACATACAATTTAAAACTAGATCCCGCTAGAGTTAAAAGCCAAATAAAATAGATGGGTTTTAAGACGAGCTTTAAAAGTGGACAGTGAAGGGGCCTCCCTGACCTGCAAAGGCAAGTTGTTCCATAATTTGGGGCCCATGACAGAGAAAGCCCTGTCCCCTCTGAGCTTCCTTCTTGATCTCGGTACCTCCAAAAGCAGCTGATCTGCGGACCTAAGAGACCGATAAGGTATGTATGGGTGAAGAAGCTCAGAGAGGTAAGCCGGGGCAAGATTATGTAGTGATTTAAAAACAAACATAAGAATTTTAAAATGAATTCTAAAATATACCGGCAGCCAGTGAAGTGAGGCCAGGACAGGGGTCACGTGTTCCCTCTTTCGAGTTCCTGTCAGCAGTCGTGCAGCAGCATTCTGTACTAGCTGCAGACGTGAGAGCAGCGACTGACTAACTCCCAGATAAAGTGCGTTACAGTAATCCAATCGAGTTGAAATAAAAGCATGGATCACTGTTTCAAAATGCTGCCTGGAAAGAAAAGATTTCACTGACGCCAATCGCCTTAAATGATAAAAGCTGGACTTAACCACGGCTCTGATTTGGCTGTCCAATTTAAAATCACTGTCCACCTTAAAACCAAGATCTGTAATAACAGGTTTAAAATAAACCTCCAAGGGTCCCAGGTCAACAGAGGAGGACTCACAGGAGCCACTGGGTCCAAACACCATCACCTCTGTTTTGTTTTCATTAAAATTTAAAAAGTTCAAGGCCAACTAAGCTTTAATATCACCTAGACATGCCAGGAGATGTTTGATAGAATGTACATCCTTTTGCTTCAGGGGCAAATAAATCTGACAATCATCAGCGTAACAATGAAACGAAATCCCATGTTTCCTGAGGACAGAACCCAGAGGCAGTAAATAAAGAGAGAAAAGCAGTGGGCCCAGAATGGAGCCCTGTGGGACGCCATAAGGCATTGAAGCAGTAGATGATTCAGAGTCACCAATCTTGACCGAGATTGTTCTCTCCTCCAGGTAAGACCTGAACCATTTAAGAACAGTGCCACCAATACCTACAACGTGGTATAATCGTGATATTAAAATGTCGTGGTCTACTGTATCAAAGGCAGCAGTTAGGTCAAGTAAAATCAGAACAACATGGTTACCAGAATCACATGAAAGAAGGATGTCATTAAAAACTCTTATTAAAGCAGATTCTGTGCTATGAAGAGTTTTAAAACCTGACTGGAAAACCTCCAGAATGCCATTGTAATCTAAAAACTGTTTCAGCTGACAGTACACAAGTTTTTCTAAAACCTTAGAAAGAAAAGGCAGCTTCGAAATAGGCCGATAATTAGCCAGAACAGTTTGATCAAGGCCAGGTTTTTTAAGCAGTGGTTGCACTACTGCATGTTTAAAACTAGCAGGGACCACACCTGATGACAGACTGCTATTTATAATTGCAAGAACAGGCTGCCCTATGCTAGATAAGATATCTTTAAAAAATCGTGGAGGGACAGGATCACGAGGGGAGCCTGATGGCTTAATATGGCCAACCGCGTCCTCTAAAAGTGCGACAGTCACAGGCACAAACTGATCGAAAGCAGCCGAGCGAGGGACCAAAACAGAGGGGTCAGAGTCAGGAGCTGTGATAAGAGCCCTGGTACTACCAACCTTTTCAATAAAAAAATGCAGAAAATCATCACACACATCAGGAGAAGCTTCCAAACAGGCATTCTGTGGAATATTAAGCAGAGAGTCAATGGTGTTAAATAAAACACGTTGGTTATGGCAGTTTGAGAGGATAATATTTGCCAAATATTCCCTTTTTGCCTCTTTAACCGTGCTCTGGTAGAGACGCCAACAGTCTTTTAAAATCTGAAAAGTAATCTGCAATTTATCCTTTTTCCACCTGCGTTCAGCACGACGACATTCCTTCCTTGCAGCACGAGTTCTGTCATTAAACCAAGGCTCAGGTTTAATCCTTGGCTGCCTGGTTTTTAATGGAGCAACCGAGTCCATGATGGTTTGGGAGGAAGAGTAGAACCAGGACCAGAGCTCTTCTGTATCAGAGTGGAGAAAGTCAGATGATCCACAAAGCTGAAGAAAGGCAGTAGAGAACTGAGTGGCAGTGGAAGGGTTAATAATCCGACAGCGCCGAGCAGCAGCGCGAGTTTTAACTGCAATTGGTGTCAAACTGACATTGAATAAAACAGGCAGGTGATCCGAGAACACGGAGTCACAGATTTCCAGGTTAGTCACAGGCAGACCACAGGAAATGACCAGGTCCAGTGTGTGTCCGTGCTCATGTGTTGGGCTGGATACAGCCTGCACCAAATTAAAAGAGTCCAGAAGGCTTAAAAAGTCCTTCACCAGAGGTTTATCAGGACAACACACGTGTATATTGAAGTCTCCAACAATAAGAACATGTTCATAGTTAGTTATAATCCCAGATAAAAAGTCAGAGAAATCGTTTATAAAATCCTTATTATATTTGGGGGGCCGGTAGACGACAGCACAGAAAACTGGGTTTACGTGTCTCATCTCAAATGCCGTAAACTCAAAGCTGGGGAAAGACGTCTGTAGAAAACACTGCTTACATCTGTAGTCCTGTTTGTAAACAGTCGCTGTGCCTCCCCCTCTTCCCGAAGCCCGTGGTGAATTAAAATAAGAACAGTCCGCTGGTAAAAGCTCAGATAGAGCACTGGACTCACCAACACTCAACCACGTCTCAGTCACGCACAGGAAATCCAGGTCTTGGTGACTAAAAAAGTCCCGAAGAATAAAAGTTTTATTCCCAAGCGATCTGGCGTTTACCAGACCAATCCTGACAGGAACTGGATCATGGGCTTCGACAAGCCGGGAAACCCGACACAGCGGTCTCAGGTTTTGGAGACACTGTCGGCGCATGTTGAGCCGGGAAAGGCAAGGGCGGCGGTGCAGTGGGGCCTCAACGCCGACCACGGGCACCAAGCAGACATCAACGGGATCCAAGAAACGCCGAGGCACCCGAGAGCCTAAAAATGATCCATACGATGATCGGGTAAAAGGAGAGCAGTGCGTCAGATAAAATTTCAGCTTCACCAGCCGGCCGCTTCGTCTACCACGACGACGTCTCCTCCGTGGAAGCAGCGCAGGAACCCGGAACAGGTGACTCGGAATCTCCGACAAAAGCGGGGGCAGGGATTGTTGGCCAGCAACATCAAATAACATCATATCCTGGACCAAAGGTTGGAGGTCTAGTAGTGTGTTGCGATCATACACCAGCAGAGACTCAGTTTCGTAAATGACACAGGTCAGAAACAGTACCAACATGATCAAACGAGAGAATGACAGACACGCAGCCACACACACCGGCGCCATCTTTCCATGGTGATAGACAGAGGTAAGAAGGGAACCAACATCATGAAACAAAAAAAAACTCTGACCTGATTGAGCAGAGTTAGCTTAACAAACCACTAACTTTGCTTCATAGTGCAGGCCCCTAGGCAGCTTATAGTGAGTGAACTGATCAAGAAGTCTACATACCAAAATATAGGGCAATCCGTCAGACAGCTGAAAAGTCATTTCAATCTGGGTCATGCACAAATTAAAGCAAAGTCACGATCAATTACTTCCAGCTACTGTAGCTACAAGCTGTTCTAAAAATGTCTGAAAACGCCTCAGACGCATTTAGTTTTTCGTACATTGCGTTTGCCTTTTGGGTAGCTGTAAATTTTAAAGGTAGGATTCCACGGGTTCTACCACTCTGGCAGCAGGTTTACTGCAGATCTTGGTTTGTACATTTATGAGGGAAGACTTAAAGATTATCAAACATCTATAGGCTTCACCCGTAGCCACCTGTGACTCCAGAAGAAAGAGAAACACCATGACGTACAACAAATACATGCACTCAGGTGATCTTCATTCCAGTCATTGTGAGAATACGAGCACCAATCGGCTGGACCTCTGTTGAAATAGGTCAGTTACAAAAGGAGGTAAATATCTGAGTAAACACTTATTTTATGTTACATCTTTCGATTGAATCGTCATTCATTTTTGTAAAAATTGGTTGCCACTTTGACATGAAATGCTTTTCTGGTCATTTGTTTTTGTAAGGAACAAAAGCCACATTTTGTTGACCATGATTTATAGGTAGTTAAGTAGAAAATGTTATGAATCCCTTTGGGATTTTCCCTCAGGGAAATTGTCATCTCCATCTATAACACAGCCCTCTTACACATATATAAAAACACTTATGATTTTTAAAACAAGGAATATTTTTATACACACTGTATGTGAGATTAAAGCAACTAAAACAAGCAAAACTAAAACTAAAGTGGATGAGAAAAAGGATTCATGTTCCAGTAATAAATCTGTGTAATTGGAGGCAAGTCTTGTTTTTTTCTCATGCTTAAAAGAACGTTGAGACAAGCAGAGCCGTCTTGAGAGAAAAATGGAAGATTCAACAGGATTAGGATGTTATAACGCCAAAAGAAAAGAGCTCACACACACCCTACCTAAGGCTTCCTTTTCTTTTCACCTGTCTAGTGATTTCTCACCTCTGACTTCACTTCTCCTTCCCTAATCCATCATTTTTCACTCTCCCACTCTGCCTCCACACAGGCGTCTCAATCTCCGTTGGCCACAGAGTCCCAGAGTGGAGCAGCTGAGGACAGATCGGTTCAGCAGGACATGTTTTAGCCCGAGGCCAGAGTAATGATGGAAACCAGACCAGATGCCTCAACGCCTGCAGCACTCAGCCTCTGTTGTGCCTTACATCCTGACAACATGAGGAAGTCATTGGGAGTCCCACAGCTGTCATTCCCAGTCAGACAAATCTGTTAGGGCTTCAGTGATGAAAGGGTTTACACTTTTTAAGTGGACACATGCAGTTATTTCCCAAGTTTTACAATGAAAGTGACGCCCGAGAGCTGTTGGGTTCTACATTGTCTTTACTTTTGTTTTGGAAAAAATAAAAAAAAAAACAGTTGTCAACTACTGGCAAGAAACCCAGTTTCCCACAGGCTGCTGTTGCTGCTTCTGTCTGCCGACATCTCACATTTGACATAATTGGATGCTGATCTTGTCTAAGCAAACTTTTTTTTTTAATGTCAAACTCTAAAATGGTAAAACCTACCAGCAAACATAAACTGACATCGAACACTTTCTAAAGGTCAGTTACAGTTTTCTTCTCCTTTCCTGTTTTTATTTGTGTTTTTTTTTTACCACACTGGCTCTTTTTATTACTGTAAAATCTAATATGAACCAACCAGCACACAACAGCTCACAGTTTGTTGAAAAATAGCATACTTAAGGAAGGAAGAATACAATACATTGACATTAGAAATAGTACAATGCAACAATAAGAAAGCTATCAGAAACTGTGGTTATCAATCATTCCAGAGATCAAGTATATTGTGATTCAAGTGGGGATCCTACAGAGGCAATCATCCAGCATAACAATATAATCACCTGCCAGTTTTACTTTCCCTTTTGCTCCAAAAAACAGTCCTGATTCGTTAAGACATTGGGCTCCATTAGAGCTGTGATGTGCTGTGTGACATCTGGGGCTAAGATTTCAGCAACAGATCATTTCAGCATTGTAAGGTAGGGCCTCCATGGATCTGAGCTGGTTATCCCGCACAGTCCAGAGACTGCTGATTGGATTGACATGTGGACAATTCAGAAGCAAAATCAAAATCTCAACAGCCTGGTGTCCTGAAGGTTGGTTAGTCACCAAGAAAGCTGAATGGTGAAATTCGTCTGAAACAAATGGTTTAGGTTGTAAGTGGTATGCATCAAAATAACATCCGGATGCAGGGGCGGGGACACATTTTCACTAATGTGCTAACAGCAGAGCTAATTTTGCGTTTAGCGCATTTGCTAGCTTTGAAAACATTTATGCTCTTTGTTTGAAATGGGTGAAAATTAATTTCAAAAGCATATTGACACCCTCCAATGTGATATATTTATAATGTGAGACTGTTCTCTTGTCTGCCAAATTAATTATACTGATAGAACCTTCTTTGGGAGTTCACCAACCTCTTGCACTAATTCACAATGTTCTCTAAATATATGATTGGCCTAAAATCTAGTAGATCATAGAAAGCAGAAGGGTCTGCAATAATCTCAGCCATCCATCATTAGCTGCCTACAGATAA
Organism: Xiphophorus maculatus; assembly: GCF_002775205.1. NCBI lineage: Eukaryota > Metazoa > Chordata > Actinopteri > Cyprinodontiformes > Poeciliidae > Xiphophorus > Xiphophorus maculatus. The sequence goes on along the minus strand of NC_036446.1, from coordinate 31,989,520 downwards.
GGATTTAAAGAGTCGTCAGTCTCTGACCCCCATATTACACTTACACACACACATACACACACTTTTGGGAAGACTGATGACACAATCTTGCAGAGTCAGAAAGTGGCACTCTGAAGACCATGCAGTCGTTGCATTTAACAATGGGAGCGTGACTTTGAATTCACATCAGACTGACAAACCTCCGCTGCACTGCTCATGCTGTCCTGGCCCTCGCTGGCCCGCACCAAAAGCAAGTAACGATGTTGGTCACTCTCGTAATCGATGGTGCGGGTCAGGCTGATTTCGCCCGTGTCTGCCGAGATGGAGAACAGACTGCTGGGATTGATGAGGAGGCTGTAGCTGATTGGTTTCTTTTGGAAGGACACAGCAGGTGTCACCAGAAACCTGGGGAAACAGAAGGAGAGAGAGAGCTGGTAATCTATTCCTGCACAGAGATTTTTATAGAGCAAAATATAAACAAATATTCCAATAACCAGTGAACTGTCGGGCCTCAGTGACATACGGCCGCGAGAAGCCAAACGTACACTAGCAGAAACATTTTGCTCAAAAAATGTTTATTGGAACAATATTTAAAGTACATTCAATTCAATTCAGAAATACTTTATCCCAAAGAGAAACTAAAAGTTGTCATAACTTCTATCATCCAAGTATCTTTCAAAAGTTATGGATGGTGATGATGTGGACAAGAAGGATCACCAGTTTCCCAACAAGTCTGAAGAAGCCTCCAACTGAAAACACTGTTGACAGTCACATGACCATGATGACATGCTAACAGCAACAGAGACGAAACTCCACAGTGTCATTTCCTGCATGATATCATCAGTTGTTGGCAATCAGTGCTAATCGAACTCATTTGCTTTTGTCGCTCCTTTTTCAATCTCTATCTGGTAGCATGGTTAGGAATCTGAGCCGAGAGACGATGGAGTCAGGAATATGATATTTATCCTTTATGGTCGCTAGAAGACATGGCTTGAAATTCCTCCTTCCCTTTCTGCTTCTTTCTCCTTCTCTGAATCTACGAAACCTCATTTTCAACTTCTCTGGGTGAGGAACCTTAGGAGTGTTTCCTTTTTTTTTGTTTCATGTTTTTCTTATGTGCCCTGCCTGACAGTGTAGCAATCAGAATTGTTGTCTTACACAATCATGTAAGACAAGAGAGGCCTAACAGGTTTAGGTTTGGCCTTAAGGGATGTTGTTGATGACGTTTTTTTTGCTTTTTTTCTTTTCACTCGACTTGCTTTAATGAGCAACGATGAAAGTTATTCTGCAAAAGAAAACATCGGTACATTTTTTTGGTACAAGTACTTTTTTTTTCCTTTTGTGTTGAGTCACTAATTTTCAAGCAATCAAGCATATTGTTTTCTTAGAGCACTCTTTTTTTTTGGCCAAGGTGAAACTTTAAAAAAAGGCTTAGGTCAGTCTTTCTCAAACTTTTTAAAGATAAAATGTTAAATGGGAAACACACCATTTAACAAACGCTCACGGCCACATAATTTGAAATTTCCCTGGAAATAACACAATATGAATTGACAATATTAGTCTCTGCCCTGCGATAGACTGGTGACCTGTCCAGGGTGACCCAGGCACCAGCACCTCTCCAAACCGCAATAGGTTAAGGGGGTAAGAGAATGGATGGATGAATAGTCTCTTAACTCATTGTCTGTGTTCCTCTAAGGACGGCGCTGTAAATGTGACTGGCCACAATAAAACCATGAACACGTCTAATCGGGGCGTTTTCAGTTATTTACTAATTCTGAAAGTAAGGATTCTAAGCTTTCCATTGATGAAAAAGGCCCAACTTTAAGGTGTTAAATTACAAAGTCAAATTTCTTATTTGACTTTATCATATTTGACATATGCAGCATTTTTTTTATCATAACTGAAGGTAACATAGTTACTTGATTGTGCTATAAAATGGCGCTATGTGTCTGGAATTTGCATAGTACTGCCCCTTTCAAAAAATTAGAAACATCAAAGCTGTTCATTTGTTTTTAATTAAAAATGTAAAATAAATAAAAACATCCAGTAACATGGATAACCAGGTTATTGCAGTAAAAGAAGCACCTTTTACTATGTTTCACTTCTTGAGTTCACATTTAGCCAAAACCTGAATCTGTGGAACGTGAAGTAAAATTCAGCTGTTCTCGTAGGATTCATTGACCTCCGTGACTGTGGCTCAGTAGGAAGAATAGTTGTCTTGCAGTTTAAAGGTTGTGTGTTTGATTCCACCTTCCTTCTGACCTGTCAGTGTGGCCTTGAGCTTAATACTCTTAGTACCAAGTTACCTGCCCATCTGTGTGTTGGTGAATGTGTGTGTGATTGAGTAAATGTGCAGCTAGAGTGTTTGGCTTGACTAAAAAATGTGGTTGTTGTCCGCTCACTTGCTCCCTTTAACAGCCTCAGTGGGAACGAGATGCCATCCCACAGCAGTGTGTGACCAAGCTGGTGACTAACAGTTCTCCCACACACTGGTGTGGCCCATTTGTTAAACAAATTAATAGTTACATTTCCAAAACTTCAATTATCCAACCAAATAAACACCAAACAAAAGTCTACAGCAGGATAAGTCATTTGGCACTGGCGGAAAGGATTCGGCAGGTTTTTCATGGACGCAGCACAAATACTTAAATCTGCTGCTCAACTCACACATTTTTTTAACAAATATGGCAACGTTTAGAAGGAATTACACAAGCTTTCCAACAGAAGAAGATTTATTGCCAAGAAACAAAGAAAATATCAACAAAACACAAATGTTCTTATCTTCATTTTTTTTTTTTTTTTTTACTTTTGATAAATTTATTAAGGGAACTGTGTTTGAAAGTTTTTATACAAATTTTTTGGACTATTTTTATTGCTCCAGTTTTATCTTTAAAAAGATCTTGTCTACTGTAATGTTGGAAAGGATCGGCACATCAAAGAGGGAAGTAACCAGCACAGGAGAACAGAAATGATCCAAACATTATTTCATCAGTGTGTGTAAGAAAATTACACGCCTCAAGTTTTTGACCATTTCCCTCCAGTTTTACCTTCTTTTAGGGTTTGGACAACATTCTACCTGCCTTTACATGTTTTTCTCTGTATCTCTAATTTCTCTGAGAACTGCAGAGTCTAATGTTGAACAAACTGGGATGCCCACTCCTGGGCAGATAAGGAAACCAGCTCGTAATAAAGGGTTCAAAAAGATTCTTTCCCTCTGCAGAATAATGGAACGTATTACTTTGGAATTAAAGGTACAACTCTAGATTTATGAGCGGCTGCAGTTACTTCTTGCTAATGCCACTGAGCAAAACACCTAACCCATCAGAATGCTGTTAACCTGATGCTCCTTTCTATCAGGCTGTATGTCACCACACCTGCATTTAATGTATTTGCAGAGCTTTTTTTTTTTTATGGCATTTTGCTATTTTTTAGATAATATATTATAGTCATTCCAGTTTTACACTTTATTTATACCGGCTGCATAAATGTAAAAAAATAAAAATATGCTGCACTTTCCAAAACTGCCAGGACTTTTTTTTTTTTAATGAAACTATTTGTTTTATGAATCTCAATCATGTTTAAAACTATTGTGTACAAAATGAAGAGTCACCTGGATAGACATGAAGCCACAAGTTAGCTTAACCACATACCCAGTGGCTAGACCTATATTTTGCTTTTCACATAAGTTTTGCTCATTTTAACTTTTCTATTATATTTTTGAGCCAGTTTTGCACTACGTTTTGTTGTCTGGCATTCAGCTGCCAACAGAATGTCATTGTACTGCCCTTAAGTGGTAAACTTAAAAAGTGAGTATTTCAAATAACCAATATTACCCTTATGGAGGCGACATTTAATCTAAGGCAGTTTATTGTTTTTATAAGCAATACATTCAATTTAAAGCGTCCATGAAATCCCAAACAAACAAAGGTTTTATGTTTATGACAGAACTTAACAGTACAGAGATAAAATACCGATGTTGAGTTTTCAGACAAAAACACCGTAGCTCTGGTTTTCCGAGAAGAAACTCGGCTGTTGCATCTCCTACTGGCTCCTATCTTTAGTCTTCTGAAAATCCAGCTTGTGAAGAGAAATTTCTAATAATTGTGTGTTTTTCAAAACAGACCAGGGGAGTTAGAAGTGTGAGCTGTAAAGACATCATAAGGCACAAAATGCGGCGGATTGATGACTGAGGCTATTCTCCTCCACAGTCGCAGGAAGAGAATGAGCGCTGCACATCTGCACCATGTGCACGACTGGCTAATGAGAAACGTAAAAAAAAGGTAAAAAAAAAAAAAAAAAGCAAAGAGAAATGCATGTTGCAGCATATTCTCATTGGTGACTCGCCTCACTTAGCAGAACACAAAAGAGATTTTCTGCTCACAACCAGCCACAGAAACTGTTTGGATAACAACAATGAATCTACAGTTGAAACCAGACCATTTAGAAATCCAAACTGAGTCTTCAAACACTAATTAAGGATTGGAAAATGAATTGTTCTGTTGAAAGGAGGCCAAAGTCAGGTAGACCAACAAAAATATGCTCAGGATCAAAAAATAAATGAAATACACACAAACACACAGGGCTTTCTAAAAAGAATTGTTGTGCAGCTGTTTGAAGGGGCACAAGAAGGAGACACTGGGGGAAAATGGGCTACATGGTTGAGTCGCTAGCAGAAAGCTGTTACTAAGCCAAACAGCACAGAAACAAGCCTAAAAATGTCTGGAGCAATGAGACCAAAACAGAACTTTATGGCCACAATCATCAACGTTACATGTAGAGAGGTGTCAACAATGCATCTGAAAAGAATCAAATCAGTGATAAGATAAAAGCTGCCTGTTGTCAGAAAATACTGGAGAAAGACTTAAAGAGGCAGTATTGTGTATTTTCCAGGCACATAGTGCCATTTTATAGCTCACTCAAATAACTAGGTTACCTTCAATGGCAATAAAAATATTGTATAAATCAAAAATAACTTAAAAAAAAATTGACATTGCAATTTAACACCTTGAAATTAGGTCTTTGTCTCTTTAAGAAGATCTGTCTAGATCCAACACTCCACTTTCAGCACATTATCACAACAACGCTCCTCCATAATGCCATTTACAATTGTTCTCAGCGATAGACTGAGAACAATATCCTATGATGAGCTCAGAAGAATTATATGAGCAAGTGTTTAGGCACTCCCGAATTGTTGCCATGGCAGATTCAAAGATTCCTCAAACATAAATAAAAAAAACAACAATTATAACATGACATACAGCTCAAAAAAGGTCAAATTTACACAATACCCCTGTTCAAATAGAGCTGACACTTGGAAACTTCAACATGAAGTCAACCAACGCCATTGGCAACATGAAGTGAAGGTTCTGGTGCGGTCTTCTCACTCTTAAGACTGCTGCTTCACTGAGCCACTTTAGGGAGATCTCAAACATGCAGTTCATGCAAGATCCTGCAAGAATTTACAAGAACTGGTGACCTTTTGGACCAACATTCATACTGAAGTGGGCCAATAGACAGAAGTATTTTGCAAACTTCTACATCATTTTATTTGCATCACTAAACATGAGTGACAGAAGGGATTTTGTACCTTTTAATAAGTTAATTGTGGAATACGTAATCTGATCCTAACCTTAGCAATTCTCCCTGATCTGACTGCTCAGATTATTATCATCTTTTTTAAATTTTATTTTATTTTTGCTGTTCACCAGGAAATGGTTTGCTAAGTTAGTGAAGTTGCAACAACAGCATGAACACATAATGAGATCACAAGACACTGATATTTCACACTGTGAATTTAACTGAATTAAATGTGCGACTTTGCAAATCTAACAGCGAGAATCGGTTATTGGTTTCATGCTAGCCTAGTTTGACACTTCTTATTGGAAGCACGTTGTGTTAGAAAAGATGAAAAATGCCGTTGAAAGCATGGTAAATAGTGACACTGCAGTGCGGTAAAGAGCTTCTAGTATTTCATCGCAGTGCAGAATATTACACCGCTGTTAAATATAAACACTAGAAAACATGAAAAAATTAGGTGTCAAACTTTTGTAACCAGGACAGAAGGAAGCTTAAATCTGCTCCATCAGTGGACTTACTGGCAGTTCATTTTTTATTTTTATTATTCCTTTCAATCAGGTAAACCCCGTTGAGATCTAGATCTCATTTTCAAGAGGGACCTGAAACAAACTTCACTCCCCGTCGGGGAATCGAACCCCGGTCTCCCGCGTGACAGGCGGGGATACTCACCACTATACTAACGAGGAGAACATACGCTGTGGAAAGTTAAACTCTGCAGCATGTTGATTATGTGGCAGTCTGACATTAAACTGAGTAAAATGAACCTTGAAAAGTCGACACAGGCCATAAAGAATAATTCACAGCATTTGCACTTTGGAACGAATGTTATTTGAATTCCTTTAAGACTTAAAGTAACTGTGTTACTGTATTGTGGGTATTGTGGGATATTGTGGGATATTGTGTTACTGTGTGCCCAACTCTTGAGTTTAATGACAGAAGCCAATAAAAAGCATTCACAGCGCATTAAAGTTTGTTTTAGTCATCCATATATCTGGCTTTACGACGGGAGTATTAAATTGAATAAGAATAATCCCTCCTCCATCTGCTGATCCAAACAAGGCTGCTGTGCAAACTAAATAAATAAATAAATAAATAAATAAATAAATAAACAGAAGAAAATCTCCATATGCCTCATCACCAGTGGTTTGTTTACTGGGCCCATGTCTGCCACATCTGTTTGTGTTAGATTAAGGCTCTTTCGTGGCTGCTGGAGAGAATCTGCTGCCATTCTGGCGCATCTGTGTCCAAGCAGGTGCCTTGGATTACACGTGAACCGACGCTGATGGATCGGTGGGTCATGTCATGGTTTAGGGAAATATGTAAAGCTCCTAATTTGGCCTTATTAAGGCAGATGTGGGGTTTTTTTTGTCTCTTCTTCACTCCTCACATATTTCAGAAACAACTAGTTTGTTCCATTAACTAGTTGCTGCAATGTTCAAATACAGTCCCGATTTTATGACGGCTGCATTGTCTAAAGACAAGTTTAACATTTCTTTCTGTCAAACTGCAAATTTCTAATATCCTAAGATTATAAAATAACTATGAAAGTGTGGATTTTTGCAAAATAGGTTATCAGCAGACTCCTGTAAAATTGAAGGGACTCCTCTCACTGGAACACAAACATTTCCAATTAAAGGAGGCACATTATGTTGTTTCCAATGGCGCAAACCACAAAGAAGAAGATGACAGGAAGTAGTTGGAAGATGATGGCACAGGCATGTTTTTAATGACCTATCACATGAACAAACTGTGGGAACTCACGGCTGTCCTTCCGGCGTGTTTTCCGGTATAGCGATGACGAAGGAGGAATTAGTAAACTGCGGTGGCCGAGCTCCAGCCACCACGGATATGATGGCAGGGGCACTGCGGCTGCCCAGCCCGTCGGCTGCCACCACCGTGAGCAGGTACTCTCTGTCACGCTGCAGAGGAAGCCCCGTCGTCCGTATCTGGCCACTCTTCCTGTCCACTTCAAATCGACCGTCGCCACCTGCACATGAATTGATGGAGACATTGACATTGACAAGACATTGAAAATCGGAGCAACCGAGCTAAACTGCCATGATGGACCGCTCTGCAGAGTCGTTTCTCATGCACCGTTGGACATTACAGGTGACAGGCGGCTTCATTTTGCCTCTGTAACATACAGTACAAATGGTTCCGGTTAAATCCTGCTAAAATCCACCATCTGCTGGTAAAAAGTTGTATTGCATTCACCCTAGAAAGAGCGGGGTATTATGGGTAATCCTCGGAGCCATGAGGATCATTGACGAAGTAACGTGTCTCCGATATGTGATAAAGAAATATCATTTATGCATTTTATAAAATATGTTTGTGGTTTTCGTTTTTGCATATTATTGAAATATGTTTAATCCAAGTCACGCTAGTTCTGCTATTATATCGTTTTTGTCGCGTTTTAGAAACGTTTAGTTCGTGAGAAAGTGTGGCGGGAATTTCCCACGCGGTCACACTGCGGTTTATGCCAGAGACTGACCTTACCTCGATGCCCATTGTGTGAAATGCAGGCATGTTTTATCAAATCTCTTGTAGCAGATGGTTAACATAAGGCTGAGTTTTATATTAACAGTTTTATATAAAGATATGGTTCATTTATGTTTTTGCATTGTTCCAAGATGCAAGTTTATATAAACTAAAATATAAAAATGGCTTCCAGTAAATAAAATGTCAGCATTGTATTTTATTTTCCAGAGCATTTTAATTATTTGCCTTACTTTCTTTGAAAAGGACACTCACTGGTTGTTCCTTTACTGTAAACAAAATCCACTATGCGATCACTGTAATTTTCAATGATTTTATTGTGGTTACAGTATTAAGGGTAATCCTCAGAGCCATGGGGATCATTGACGAGGAGCTTGTTTTATGCCAGAGGCTGACCTTACCTCGATGCCCATTGTGTGAAATGCAGATGGAGAATTAAAGAAAAACAACTGATGCCAGCTTGAGCTCCTTGTCATTCATTGCCACACCAAGAGAAGCCACCAGATCCACATAGGTCACACCTCCACCTGGATGCTACAGAACCTGAATATGAAGCTTCAGAGCAACTACTTGCTAAAGCACTTTAATCGAGAAGTCTACCACCATAGTAGCTAATCTGGCCCTCCACCAGCACAGGGCCGGGTTGTTGCTGAACATCCTCTGATTCTGTGACAGCTCATGGGTCCTTCCGTCATTTCTGACTTGTGGACTGTTTGAGAACACACTGACATATACACAGGACTTTAAAACGTTGTCAGTGAGCAGAGCTGCCAGCTCTAACCCATTCAGCAGGAGAACCGTTTCGTCACACACTAAAAAACGTCCACATCGGATAAGCCGCAGAGAGAACCCCCACACTATCGACGTCTGTGTGTTTTCCTAACTTCTTTGGAAATATGGATATTCAATATCAATTTCAACACTGAGAAATATACAAACAATATACAGCTAAACCCAAAATTACTTCCAATCCTGGCAGATTTAGATTCAGAATTATTCAATAAAGATGTTTGTTTCTGATAGAGAAGTAAGAAGAGCCATTTCTCTATGGCTTTATTATCTCAGAAGATAAAGAGTATTGGTTTTTGGAAAAAAGGAGGATTTCTTTTTACTTTTTATTAAAAATGACAGCTCAAAAATGATGCAGCAAATAACATTTGTTCTACACCCACAATGCATCACTGTAGAACTACGGTTTAAAATCTGCTCATGTTCTGCAGGCTTTCTAACCAAAGTGGTGGTTAATAAGGCAAAATCAGCAACAGAGTAAGCAACACTTAACAACTATGAAACTGGAACCATGGGTGGAAGGTCTTGTCAGCTGCTGGTTTGCTTTGAGTTATTTTGGGTTTTATTTATTGATTTATTAATTCTAGTTGTTATTATTCTGTTTTTTACTCTAATTCTTTACATAGATCACCCTTGTTTCTGTTTTACTTTAGTTAGTGATTCTAGATCATTATGATAAATTATTTCTTATTTCTAGTTATTCTTTAATGTTAGAACATTTTCCTAGTTCAATGTACTCTTCCTTGCCTAGTGTTGTTCTCCCTCTATCTCTCTTCTCACACCTGCAACCCATTTCTAATCTGTTCCTTGTTCAGTGATTAAGGTCCCCAATATAAATACAACTCATTCTCAGTGACTCCTTGCTGGTTCCTCCTATTAAATCCCATTTTTTTTCACATAATTTCTTTGCTGTTATTCCTCACAGATTCTTGTTTTTGTTCAGCTCTGGCTCCCTGTGTTTTTTGTTTATCTTTTTTTTTCATTAAACCTTCATTTATTTGATCCCTCTGCCTCTCTGTATTTGGGTCCACCTTCACCACACTGAATCATAGCACGTCTGCTCCAAAAAAGTCAAGTAAGGAGTTTTTGCAAAATTCCTTACTTCAGGAAGGAATTTTGCAAAAACAAATTTGTCCCTGGTGGGGGTCATGTAATTTGTTGTAACATATGATATGTCAGTGACACATGACGGGTCACAACATGGCTAAATTGAGCGCTTCAGCGAAATAACATTGGTATAATGCTTTAGTCCTAGTGGAACTAATGTTCATGATTAATGCTGTAGTGTTAATGCAGCTACCTTTACAGCAGCTAATATTTTAGCCTGCTAAAACATTAGCTAAACATTTCTGTTTGCTAACAAAAGTTAGTGCCCCTAACCTTTTAGTTAGGTAAAAAGTTAAATGCACTAGCTCCAGTTAGCTAACTAAAATGTCTAGCTAACTTTTTAGTTAGCCAGAAAGTTAGCTCCACTTACCCTAAAGAACTACTGATAACATAATGAGTTTAAATATTGTCCTAAAACTAAAGTCTTCATTACATTAATGCAAACATTTTGGAATTGAGAAATAAAAATAAATCTTCTCCAGTCTAATATGAAATGGAAAAAAAAAAGAAAAACCTACCATCAGATAGGAAGTACTCCACTTCACCATTAAGACCTTCGTCTCCATCCTGAGCAATGAGTTTGTAAACCAGTGATCCTGCAGTCGCATCTGGGGAAACCACTGCAAGGTAGGGGGCAGGAACCATGCTCCATTCCGGGATGTTGTCGTTTACATCAGTCACAGTCAGCTCCACTCTAACCAGGTACCACTCCAAACCTAAAGGGCAAAGAAAAGACGCAGGCAGTTTATAGCAGGTGTACTGTTGTAGCAGAAAGATAATATAATGGATAGCAAACAGTGTTTAAGGGATTTTTCCTTTTTCTTGCCATCACATTCTTTGTCTGTAACCTTTAACGGGTACTTTAAAATGTCACAGCGGCTGACAGTCTGCCCAGTAATTTAGCCAATGCTGATAATGTGGAAAAAAGAACAAGTGATGCAATGGAGGATAAAGGACAGGTAAGAAAGGTTAAGGTTTATCAGTCAGCAGTAACTCCTATTATAGGGTGGAGGGAAGTTATATCAATGAGGGCAGGTGGGATTATTGCTTGGCTCTGGTGGAAATGGAGTTTTGCAGGTGAGAAAAAGTGACAAAATTCTATAATGAAACTAAAAGTGGTGGTTTGACATTGAAGACATCAAAGTATTGACAATAGAGTTCATATTTTGGTGATAAAGAGAGAACAATTTACACATTACTTGCTAGTTTAGCTTTGGCTGGGCATGTCTGAAAGGCTGTACCCAGAAAACAACAAGTGTGTATGTATAAATTTTCCTTGCAGGGTGGTAGAGTTAAGTAGCAAAGAAGAATTTATTCATGAAGACCGAATACCTAAACAACAACAAAAACAAGTTAGGTAGTTTTACTGTTCACATTTCTTCTAAAGAGAAACCTTCTGCAAACACACACTCCTATGTCTGACCATATTTAACACAAATTCACATTTGAGCAATAGGTGAGACACTAGCAAAATAAGGAAAGGAGCTGGAAAACATAGCACAATAAAATAAAAAGCAAAGACATATTGGCACTAACATCAGTATAGTCTGATATTTGTCATTTCTTAACATATAATAATTGGTTTGATAAACAAAACTGGGTCAAAATTAACAATCATTATTCTTGTTGCTGTTTGTTTAGGAAGAGGGAGTGCAGGGAGTTGGTCATGTGGTATTTGTCTATAGTGATGCAAAATACGTGAAGGAAACTCAGTCTGAGAGTTTTTTCTCAGAAAACAATCCAAAGTGCTGCAGAGGATAGAGAGACTGATTACAGTCATGTACCACATTTTACCGGAAGTAGTCCTAGAGGTTGAATTTTCATTTGTATAATAGACTAAATCATTCAACTTTTGTTTCAAAAATAAAAAAGTAAATCCATGACACTGATATTTGTATTCAAGGTCATCATACTAACCCAGTCACACTTGATTTTTCGCTTTAATTTTTTAAGAAGAGATCAGAGGTCTTTAATCAAAAAAAAAAAAATCACAAGACAATCTCAGCATCTAAACTAGTAATTACAATCAGTGCACTGGGAATAGCAATCAAAAGAACACATCAGTTCACTCACCCTTTGCACATACACACACATAGCACAGCTTTCTTTACTAGTGACAACAGGCAAGTGAAGGAATAATTTAAAGACAGGAACCAATAAACTGGCATTTTGGGATTTGATAGCTGCTAGGAAGACAAACTACTTTGTAGATTAAAAGCTTTGCATTGTTTGGACTTAGAAGTCACTAGAAAAGTTTCCAAAATTTCCAATACCCCTTAAAGATGTTCATATTGGGTCCTGTTACTAGCACAATAATTTTATGGTATATACCAGTCCGAAGTAGTGCATTGCTGTGTAGTATTAAATGAAACATAGTTTCAAGTTTTTTTACAAATACAAATTTGAAAAGTGTGACATGCATTTCCATTCAGCCCACCTGAACCAATACTCTGTAGAATCACCTTTTCGCTGAGATTAGAACTTCGAGTGTTTGGAGATGAATCTTTATCACCTTTCAACATATCAACAGCCTCAAGTTCCAGTCCATTCTTCTTTGCAAAATAGCTTAACTTCAGTCAGACTAGATTTGTGAACACAATTTTTCGGGTCTTGCCATAAACTACATTTTAGATCTGGGTCTGGACCTTTATCTGGTCGTTGTAACCCAGTTTCAAGTCTATTGCAGCCTTCAACATGTTGTCTTCCAAGATTGTCTTGCATCTCATCAGCCTTCAGCAGCTTCTCTGTAAACTGCCTAAAACAGTCAAAATGAGATATATAGCACTAATACAGGTTGATATGTACTAAAGAGTAGAAGGAGACATGCTCCGTTACATTTAACAGACCAAGCAAGGCCGGACTGAAGTAGAACAGTCAAAGCACGGTCACATTGATTGTTTTCTTACACACCCTTCAAGGTCCACAAGACACACCGAGCCGAGTTCCTGTCAAGGCCCTCCCTCTCCAGGATACATATGTGTGGTTTTCAATAGTACAGTAAACACAGCGATCATGGCAGAGAGGAATGACTATTACGAGTTCACGTGTTCATCACAGCAGGAAATAAAGGTTGACAAGCTGCAGCATCTCATTTTATTTTACATGTTATCAGGGGAAAAAAGAATGGAAGGCTTTGGTGGGACGTTCGCCTGCTTCATCAGGGGAGTTCAGAGTTTTGGTCCAACAGAACATACTTCCTCTCATCCTCGGACAATTGCTCTTCAAAACTATCTATTCTGCTGTTTGGCTGAAAAAACAGTTTCTGGAAGTTAAATAGTTGGGGATGTTTTCCACACCCACAGGATTCTGGCCAATCACATAAGACAGGGGTGTCCAAACTTTTTGCAAAGAGGGCCAGATTTGATCAAGTGAAGATGCCCGGGGGCCAATAGTTTGTTCGGACATTTTTTGATTTTTTTTTTTTTACCCCTCCAGGGGGTCTTTTGTGGGCTCTAGTGTCCCTTATGTGACAGCAGGCTGACAGGAAACAGGGAAGGAGAGGGGGGAAGACATGCGGCAAATGTCATCGGGTCCGGGAATCGAACCCGCGACGGCCGCGTCGAGGACTCAAGAAGGCCTCCAAATACGGGTCGCCCTACGCCACCACGGCACGCCCTGGACATTTTTTAACTACAAAAGTTTCATGCAAATACACAATTTTCATTGTCACAATTATCTTTATTTTTCAAATGACAAAAAAACAAATATAAGCCACTCAGGCAAATGAGAACAACTCTAAAAACCCAAATTCTGCCTTTCTTTCATATCTGGAGAGTCAGATAACATTGAACAAACTGTATGAAATACCTTAAATTTACATGAGTTTAAAAATATCTTTGCCTCAAGAACATTTTAAACAGGAGTTATAAGTAATGCAAAGTTGTCTGTTATTATTTAATCTTAAAACAAGTGAATTCTGCTCGTCATTTACAATATCTACAGGTTCATAACCAAATCTTACTCAAGAGTTTAATAAAAATAAGTGCCATAAATCCAGGTGCATAAATGTTCTTTTGGCTCTTCACTGCTGATAGTGACAGACGTTGCCGTTCAAAACACTCAGTTTCATGTCCTCAACTCTCAGTGCCACACTGTTACTGCCAGGCAAACATTTTTCTCAAATTCTTGCTTCTTCTCAGGGCAAAATGTTCTCCACCATTTTCATAACACAGTCTTTGATAAATGTATCTTCAGTAAAAAGTTTGCCATGTTTAGCTATTAACATGGCCACTTCGTAGCTTGCTTTGGTGGTATTTTCTTTTGACTCACAGACCCGCGTGAAGAATCGCTGTTGTGATGCCAGTGCAGCTTGGAGTTGCTTCAGTTTTTCAGCACGGTCACTTCCTGTTAGCTTGTTGTATGTGTTAGCATGTTTAGTCTGGTAGTGTCTCTATACATTGAAATCCTTAAACAAGGCAACCATCTCACAAATTAGACAAGCACAATTGCCCTGATTTTCAGAAAAGAAGTATTATAATTCCCATCTCTCTTGAAAGCGGCGGCCCTCACTGTCAACTTTCCTCGTTTTCTTTGCAGTGGCCATGGCAGAAATGAGTGGAGAGCGGTTCGCTGCACGGAGGCAGACTGATAGTATTAAAGTGGTGCTGCCACCATTTGGTGAAAGGAGGAATTACAGTTTCAAGTTTTATGATTTATTTATTCTGTTTCACAGTGCAGGCGGGCCATAAATAATACATTATAAAACCGAAGCTGCGGGCCGTATGAAATCTGACCGCGGGCCGTGATTGGCCCCCGGGCCGGACTTTGGACATGCCTGACATAAGAGTTTCTTATGCAGAGGATAATGAGAAGTTTGCCAGTGGCTTTGTATTAGGAAGGGGTCGATGACATGAGGCTGAAAACAAAAGGACACAATGTTCCTCACCTGAAGATAACTGATTTCGCCACATGCTCCCCATCCCTGACCAATCTGTTTTTCTTGGTCTTCGTGATGCCATTTGTTGTCTAATGTCCGTTAACATACAGTTGTAATTCAACTGGAAATGAATTACACACAGGTAAACTGTTTACTAGTTAGGCAAATCCTTAAGGCAGTTGTAAAAACGAAAGAATCCCCGTACATTAATGTTTGTGGATGTAACGTGGCAAAATGTGAAACATTTCTAAAGGTTGGGTATGTGCGGCTTTTCTCCAAATGGTTCTACCTCCACAAGAATACAGAGAACAAAGTGTGCTGTCTGAATGACAAGACACCACGGCGTAATGGAGAGCACAGCCGGAACGACGAGTGAAGAAAAGCGAGAGTTGAGTGTCGTATGAACAGGATTAAGACTGTAGTGCTGGAAGGAGCTGAAAAATGACCCTGCGGTTGTTATGGAAACTGAGAAAACAACGAAAAAAAGAAAATGGTGGAATTAAGAAGGGGATAAAAAAAAAGCAGCAGTGGCAAGCAGTTGCATAAATCAATGTCATTACAGAAGAGAGGATACTGTATAGGGGAGCAATACAAGGAAAACACATAAGCAGACATCAAACGAAGACAAAAGAGCAGGGTTAACCAGCCACAGCTTACAATAAAATATATAGCACTGCACTTGACTGAGGTTCAACTAAAGAGAGTGTTGATAATGTCTCCTGTTTCTCTCCGAGGGTGTAACAGATTCAAAATTAATTGGCTAAAGGACAATGCAGCTTTGGGGAAGAAGGGACATCATTACTCAGATAATAAATCACCAGGCTAATATTCCGTATGCTTTGCCAAAATGCATCTCTCTTTCTGTCCCCTAACAATTTCTTTCTCTCGCTCTCTTTTCCCTCTCACAAACACTCATATATTCACACAAGCACTGCCTTTCTTACTAATGACAATCATCACTGGATTAGTTTGTAATGAAAGACCATAGGGAGATTCAGATTGGTGCAATGGCCATCATTCACACTAATGCGTTTCACTGGATCCAATATCCAGAGGAGCAGTGGGAACTGGGATCAGGAACGGTTTCACTGGAGGCTTCTTCCTGGCCCTGTTTGCTTCCAACAGTTGCAGTTTAGAGGATGTCTAACTTATTTTTCTCTTATTTTGTTTTAGACTATACAGTAGGTACACTATGAACAGCTGAAAAAGTGTGTGCAAGAACTTCAATTTACATGCAACTACTCCAAAGTTGTAACAATAGAGGTGCAGCGATTGCAGTTCTTTTAGCCGATCACTGATCACAATTCTTAAAAAATCCTGACCTGCAGATTCAGATATTGACCAATACTGTAAGTTTTTTGTAAGTGAACACTCTCTCAGAGCAGAGCAATAGAGAACAGCGGTTGATTTTTAGACCTTTGCCGAGGTAGATAAGGTCATATACGTATCTAAAATTTAGGAAATCGGGGCCCATTTGTTAGCTGGCCCCTACGTAGTGCCAAAAATGATTCATTAATCTAGCAATAATGGGTGAACAGAATGCCACTATCTATGTTTCCATATAAATGCCATGTGATTTTTGAGCTGTGTTTCCACTGCTTTGGAACGAATCAGCCAGGCTGAGTGAAGCGTAATTTGGTCAGATGTTAACATTATGCATGGCTGTAGTAAACAGGAAGTAGAGGTTCCAAACGGGCATTGACCACACATCTTAGAAAAACAGAGAGGCTTTTCTATGAGTTGTAATTGTTCTGTCATGTCCAGCTGGTATCGGTGTTGTTACTTGGTGTCCAGAGACATAGAGAAAAAAATGTAATTCTAATGCATGTCGACAGCGGAATCAAGTTCCTGTAAATTGCCTTTATGCTTGCTGGCTTACTTAATTTTGACTATATGCTGTGTTATTCTTATGTTATGTTTTTGCTTGCACTCATTGGCTCCTTTCCCTTAATTCTTTCCTTTCCACCACTTGTCGCTCCTTCTCTCCTCCGCCTTTCCATTCTTATTATCAAACGCACATCCACTTTGCGTTTATTAATAATAAATTCTCTTTAGTCTAGGTAGAGACAAAAGAGAGTGTATTTTGTCTAGGTAGAGGTTAGCCAAGAAACCATGAGTTTTATGATAATCCTGTGTCCAAAGCCAAGGGCGGATCTGAACCAGATAAGTTTTACCTGATATGGTCTTCCTCTCCACTCCCCCTTTTCCTGTGTTCTTCCTCCTCCTTCGCCAGACAGAGGAGGTTATTCTGTTTTAATGCTGCATTTATGGTTCTGCAAATCTGATTTTTCCTTTCTTTCCTTGTCTAATTAGTCAGTTTTGAAGTTGATTTTCAGTATTCCAGTTTGATTTTGTCATAGTGCATTCATTAATCTGATGTGATTCTCATTTCCTTATTCAATATATATATCCTTTTTGTCTTATCAGTAGTTAACCTCTTAAAGAAAGAGGTTAATTATGGAATAATTCAGCAATGTCCATCACTGGTTTTCACAATTGTTGAGTGTATGATGTTTTTATATTTTCTTTATGCTTTTTAATATAAGCACTTAGAAATGCCTTCTTGCTATGCAAATACTCTTTATTAATTGACTGAAAGAAGGAACATCGGTGAATCAGTGGCATCAATAACTGATGGATGGGGGAGAGGGGAGGTGAAGGCTGGTCAGTGGTGGTTCCATCCTACAGACAAACATCAGTCTCAAATAGCCACAGACTATTAAAATAATTCAAATCAGCTTAGACTGAATCATCTTAGAAAACTACATTGCTGTTTGAGCCACTCTCCAGTCAGTTGACCCCTGTCCACCGGTGACTTACAACAGAACTGGACCAAGGAGTAATAAAGAACGGTGGCCATGTGCATGTTCTTCCCTGAGGAACCCAATGCACCAGGATGCATTGTGGGTAAAGTCAAGCTGACAGAGGCAGCGCGGTGCTTCAGACACTTTTGGCCCATCCATCCATGTGGATCGTCCTTCCACATACACCAACTACCTAAGCATCAGTGCACACCTTCTAGACCACTTCATGAAAACTGGTCTCCCTGCTGGATGTGGACTTGTTCACCATTGTGAGCTGAAGCTGGATCCCTACCAGAAAACAACAAAGGTTCTGGAATGGTCGGAGGAGCAAAACCAGACGTAGAGGTTGATTAAGTCTCCAAATTCTCAAGATCTCAATCCATTTTGACTCATGAACGCTCCAACCAGCAGCATTCAAAACATAGACCTATTAAATAAATAAGGATATGCCTTTTGATGAGGCTTGTGTGGCAAATGAAAAGCAGCTTTAGAAAATGACATCCTAAAGGAATGTATTGAGCACACTTTACTGTATTAAAAATATTTTTACTGGACAGATGTAATATTCTACTTTTAAATGTCAATGTTTTAACTCATTCTAAGTAGAAAATCACCATAGTTATCAAAAATAAAGCCTTTCAAACATTATGTGTTTCACTTAGTAAGAAAGTTCCTGAAATAAATAAACTTTTCAATAACATTCTAATTTCTTCAGAGGCTCTGCTGCCAACTTCTTTGTGCCAGACAGTAGAGTCCACCTTCAGGGGTCAGGTGGAGTTCATGCTGTTTAGACAGCACCGGGGTCATACTGTTATGCTTCACTGGGATAAATAAACCAATGAATAATGTGTCACAATTGGATAAAAGTTCACATTTTCTATAACAAAGACTGTTTTTTCTCTGCATTTCAAAGCTAAAAAGCAATTTATTTTCATTGACCTTGTCATATTAAACTGAATAATCACCCAAAGATAAGGGAAGGTAGAATCAACGATGGGAACCACACAGTGACAACCTCACTATTTTGAAGATGTGTTTGAAAGTACAATAATAATTTTTTAGCCAACAGAAAGAGGAAGAAGAAATAATAAACTGTCAAAGCTAGCTGAGGTCTGAGCAAGCGCTATTACAACCAAACAATTTTTCATATTCACAGGCTGTCAAATCCACTGATTATTGTTCTGCTCCTCCATTCCCCGAAGTGGAATGCTTTTAGCACATGGTTACAAGCTGGGAACCAGCAAACCAAACAGCATAAAACAGAGGCAGAAGAAATTTAAAACAGCATTCGGAAGTTTAAAATGGCTCTGCAAACAGCTGCAGAATAAGCCAACAAGAAATATCACATTCTTATCTTTACCTGACATTAACCACGTTTTTGTCACTACAAGGCTGGAGGATGAACATGTTACAGGACAGGTCACATTTGTTGAACTTGAACATCTTCATCTTACATACCATTCTCTGAACAGTCAAACTCCATTCTATATTGAACATTCAATTGTTCTGCACTTCCATAGTACAGCTATTTGCTAAAAACATTTGATTTGATTACGTTCATCAAACTTATTCTTCAAGTGGCTACCTGGAACTATGTCTGCCTTTATGCTACAACAGGGGTCCCCAAACTTTCTCCTGTAAGGGCCACATAACTTGTCCCTTCTCTGATGGGGGGCCGGGGTCAATTTGTAACAGAAAAAGTGTGACGATTGTAAGAGTGCTAAACATAAAAATGTATTGTTTTTCAGAAAGCACAATCAAATAACCTTTTCTGGATTCTTCAGAGAACAAAAGTCAGGAAATAACACTATTTATGAAATAAATAATAACCAAATAACACTGGGTTCTCCACATAAAAAAAAAGGGTTAGGGTCAATTATATGCATGTATAAAATAGTTACTAAATAGTAGTTAATAATAAATAAAGTTCATTACTAAGAAACATTTATTTTATTGCAAAAGTCCAACTTATCAAATAAAAATGCACATATATGAAAATACTCTGGTATTGTTCAGGGGGCCGGACCAAATGTGGAGGCGGGCCGCATCTGGCCCGCGGGCCGTAGTTTGGGGACCACTGTGCTACACCTACACCTAGTTATGAATTATTTGCAATTATTGCTGTCGCTTACTTCAAGTTCTTTCACTGTGTTGCTTCCATAGAAGTTCCACCTGAGCCTCTTATCTGAATGACTTTACAGTCATCAAAGGGGCAGTATTGAGATGAGATACTCTAATTTAATCTAAGATAAGATAAGATAAGATCATTTTATTAGTCTCCCAAAGGAAAAATTTGTCTTGGAAGGGGCAAAACTGCAATACAACAACAAAAAAAAAAAAACTCATCCAAAAGGACAGTAGCCATGAATAAATACATAAAAACAAGTAGTGCCATTTTATAGCACAATCAAGCAACTATCTTACCTTCAGTTATTTTAAAAATTATGTTTATTTCAAACATGACTTAAAAGAAGTTTGACTTCACAACTTGATGCCTTGAAATTGGGTCTTTGTCTCTTTAAGAAGCTCCCGCTCTTTCTGACACTTCGCATTCAGCGTGTGATCATAACAGTACTTCTCCTTATTTACAATAATTCAGGATCAATGCACTGAGAAGTAGTTTGTACGATGAGTTCAGCAGTCGTGCAATTCCACCAGGTGTTTGCTAATTGCTGCTGCCGCTAGTCTGCAGGAGCTGAGTGGGGGAGGGAGGCTGTGTGAAGTGGAAGCTCACCTGGGGACTGAAAGTCCAACATTATGACATGACATAAATATCAAAAAAGTTGATTTTACATAATACATCCCCTTTAAAATTGCAGTATATAACTGTTATAAAGAATGTGTTTTACGTATCTGTTAAAATATGTCGACAGTTTGTTATGAGACAGATAATCTGTGAAAAAATTGATCTCCTCCATCTCCTCCCTGAAATAATTCTGGAACGATAAAGAAATGCACCACTCTCGACCAAAAACAACCAGTCAGAGCCGGGAGGAGGGGCTTAGTGCTGTCACTCATCCTCATGTACTCGCTGCTAAATGTGTGAATGGCAGAAAAACAACTGAATGTTACAGGAAAACCCTTTATCTGCTGTCATCAATGGCATTCACAACAAGATCTGCTGACGGGGAAAAGCTGCAGCGGTAGCAGAGAGAGAAGGGGTGAAGGTGCTGAGCCGCCTCCTGGTTTCCACTTTTGCGGTGGTGCTTCACAAATATGTTTTAAAAACATTAGAAAAATTACACACTGCAGCTTTAACTTTAGCCTCTCTTCCATTGTCAAGTCTCACTTACATACGCAAATGTACATAAATACATTTCTGACATGAGCGCAATAACAGTATATGCTACATCATGATTGCCTTTTCCATCAAAGTGGTTCCAGTGTTTAACTGCTGCTAGATCTTACTAGGCCATTTTTTATTTGTTATTTTTTGTATTTCCACCAAAACAAACTCTAGCCCTTGTCCTCCAAAACATGGTGCTAACATGGAACAGGAGCTAGAGTTTTATGAGGAGCAGCAGACAAACAAAACATTGTGAGAGCCATGTTTGAAGCTGCAGTGCTCAATTTAGGTTTGGAAAGGTCAAATTTGAAACAAAGAATGGAAGAAACGCAAGGCAAGGCAAGGCACTCACATTCTCACGTCCACGCAAAGGAACATTTTTACCACTGCATACAAGAGCCAGTTAAACAACACAATCTTAAAAAAAACCACACACACACACAAATTAATTTAAACATCTGCAAACCAGACCAAGAGAAAAGAGATGATTTTTACATTCTGTCAACCTGCATTGGCTCTGTAACATCTGCACTGTCTCTTAGCCAAAAGCCCAGTTATCATATCATGATTTGAGTGGCAGTGGGCAGAAATAATTACAAAAATATTGTCAGTGGTGACCATCTTCTACAATATCACAGGGAGAAAAACCGAGTGAGAAAAGAAGGGTGGGTTAGAGTGTTATGGTTGGAACTAAAAGATGCAGCTGATTAATCTGTCTGTCAGTACAGTCTTTTTTTATGCTACATTATTACATAATGGATGTGCCATAAATCTGTCAGAGTGGAGGGCACTCGATTTAACAGCTGATAAATCAAGCAAAGAGCCATCCCTCCTCTTCTGGTCTCCTTCGATTACCCTCATCAGCACCTTTCTAACTCCCTGCCTCCAAATTTTTCCTCGCAATCCATTTCCTCCAAGCAATCTGTTATGTTGATGCCATAATGTGGTACTTCTCTTTTTCGGTGCCCCATCTTCCTTCTTGTTGCGGCGGTTCTCATTAGCTTTAACAAAACGTAACGGCGTGGGAGTCGAGCAGAAACCAAAAGGTTGAGGGCGGCTAAAAACAATACCTGCACCGTGAGCGTGTCCGCGGCGGGTTTATGTGTGAGTGCTATTTAGAGCTCTGCCCTCAAAACGCTCTTGCATCTTTATTCAAGCAGTGAAAAGAAGAGACAAAAGATAAAAAGCAAAGAAGAAACTTTAATAAAGAACTGAGATAAACAGAGAAAAAATGGTAGAGATGGACAGTTAATTAAATGAGCTTCATGAGGATTAGGAAGGGCTATTTGGCTCTTAATAGTAACGGATCCATCCACAACGGATGGAAAGCCGTTGCTGCGCTTGGCGACTTTTTTCAAACTTTGCCATAGAAATGCCAATTAAATCAGTGGATTAGAGGGAAAAACAGAGATAGTTAGAGTGAGGAGGCAGAAGCGAGATCAAGCTTTGGTTCTTCACTAACTGCTAATGATACAAATGACTTGCCAATAGTTTCTCTGTTTAGTCTTCCAGCACCTTCTCATAATTGAAAACCCTCTGATAGCCAATAATGTGTTTAGAAATGAGCATGTTGTCTGGACACATAGAACAAAAGCAGATAGATAGATAGATAGATAGATAGATAGATAGATAGATAGATAGATAGATAGATAGATAGATAGATAGATAGATAGATAGATAGATAGATAGATAGATAGATAGATAGATAGATAGATAGATAGATAGATAGATAGATAGATAGATAGATAGATAGATAGATAGATAGATAGATAGATAGATAGATAGATAGATAGATAGATAGATAGCAGTGTTGTATAAAGTACTGATATCTCAGAGTCAAGTAAAAGTACAAGTACCTCTCCAAAATATGACTTTGGTAAAAGTCGAAGTCACTGACTGAAATGTTACTTGAGTAAAAGTCTTAAAGTATCTGAAACTTCTTGTACTTAAGTATGGAAAGTACTGTAAAAATGGATGTACTCAAGTAATGTAATGAAAAGTACAAGTAAAAAGTAAAACAAAGCAAATGCAGGTTGAATGACATTTTTTATATTTTGGTAAACTTGTCAAATACACTTAAAATAATGTACACAACCAAGTGCAGGCAAAATTGAACCTGCTAATAGATATACCTGCAGGCATCATTTAGTTAAGAAAATTAGGTGCTTTACCTATAGCACAAGGTTAACTTAACCTGCTTTACAACTGAACCAGCTTCTTAGTAAACCCTCCAGGACAGAAAATACAAAGTTTTTGTAAGCCTTAAGTTTTCCCTTCAAGTAAGGTCAGTGCTGAAAATGAGAAAAATAAATAGTACAGAAAATGCGGCCAACATGAAGAAAAAGAGCTGTTACGATTACTCTACTTCACAAATCAGTGAATCAGTCAATAGGTGGTGCACACAACTGGTCATTATGCAAAAAAAAAAAAAAAAACAGAAAACTTTGGAGCAGGTGGGGGGGGGTGAAATGCTGCCCACTGACGCGGCTCAGGGATTACGTGACACGCAGCGCCGTGCGCAGTGCCCTACAATGCACTGTAAGCTATGTAATGTGTTTTGAGGCAATTGACCAAAATCCCGGACAATTTTTAAATTCCCCCCGGACATCTTTTTAGGTCTGAAAAGTAGGACATGTCCGGGAAAAAGAGGACGTCTGGTCACCCTATCACCAGCTGGTGGTTCCCCTGGAGCCGTGTCCGACGTAGTTGCAGTCGTTGTGGTCTCCGTCTCCTCCTCCATGTGGCTGCTACTGATTGCGAGACTTGCTTTATGTTTAATAGGAGAAGCGAAGCAGGTGTATCCTATTGGTGGTGATGAACAAGCCCAGGCAAGCAGGATACGGACTTTGTTTGGTAGCCTGCTTGCTACTTGCTAATCAGTAGGTGGGGTCAAAACACTTCGTTTCTCTCTCTCGCTTTTTTGTAACGAGTAACTAAACCACACATTGAAAATGTATCGGAGTAAAAGTACGCAATTAAGTTCGGAAATATAGTGAAGTAAAAGTGAAAGTCATCAAAAATTTTCATACTCCAGGAAAGTATGAAGTACTCCAAAATATACTTAAGTAAAGTAGTGAAGTATTTTTACTTCGTTACTATACAACACTGATAGATAGATAGATAGATAGATAGATAGATAGATAGATAGATAGATAGATAGATAGATAGATAGATAGATAGATAGATAGATAGATAGATAGATAGATAGATAGATAGATAGATGGGCTAGTTAAAAATCAGTAAGTTAGCTGTGAAGATATGAATGTGGCTAAAAATAAAATCAAAATTCTAATGAAGTTTACCATTCATTTTAACATCCACATAAAGACAAATAAGTGCAGTAATAAAATGGCAATGAATCGACCATGATGGATCACCAATGACAACGCGCTGAAAGCTCCCAGAAAGTGTTTGGTATTCCCAATAACTTCCTGTTGTATCTGTATTGCTAAAAGAAAACAATATTTCATATGGAATTTTGTTTATTGTTCATGTTCTGAAGCATAAACAGGAAGCAGTATAAAAATACTCAGGAATATCTGAGTATGTTATTTAGTTTCTCAGAAAATACCCAAGTAGTAACACAGCGACACATTTAGCCTTTTATCGGTGTCATTTCCTCAAGAGACCAAGAGAGAGAGAGAAAAGTCTGATTAGCACTTAGCAGCTAATGCTAAGATTGACAAAGAAAAGGCTGAATGTATTCCGTGAAAATGTATGGAAAAAGCAACACATTGTAAATACATTGTTTTCCAACGTTCAATTTTCAAAGCTGCAAACGTTGAGCTGCCGTCGCCAACAAGGAGGATCAACTTTCCATTAATTACCAAAAGCAGCCGCTGCCCTTCCAGAGGTCACTCTACTTCCCATGTGGACCTAACACCACCTCTGCTCATTGTTTAGCGTGCACTCATCGTCGCTCTGGTGTTGGCTCTGGCTCTGGGAGCATTGCAAATCTTAAGCACACATTTGGAAGACAATGTGTTCCCTTTTAAACAGTCCGCTAATGATCAAATCCTATAAGTCCAGCCGTGTTCAGGTCGGTTTGTGTGCGTTTATAATCGGGTGTGAGTTGAATTTGCAGTTGAGTTGAGGTAATCTCTGTCATCTCCAGCTAGTCTCATTAAGGTGTGTTGTCTTTCTGTAAGGATTACAGCCTTCTGTTTCCCGTCCCTTTAACATTGAGTGGACATCCAGTATTATTATGAACGTTTTGAGACGAGGAAAATCCCAGGCTTTAGGCCTGGGATTTTTTTTAAGCCAATGTGATCTAGTCTTTCTGCCAAACTATGTAATGAACTTTCTTTTAATTAGTCAAACCAAATTTTTTTGTGCACTCCAGCGTGGAAGAAAGGACCTGGAACATCCGTTTTTTGAACCACTTCCACTCTGCTACATTCTGTCATTGATGGATCAAACGAACGTGTTCAACATAAAATCCGCTGTCGCTTGACTTCTGGACGCAGAAACATTTCCGGGCCACATAAACCCAAGCAATGAAATATTAAAATCAAATGGAAAAATGGTGCCGACGCCTGTTTCTCCATTTCAAAACTAAAATTGAAAATGTTTGAAACCAAAACTGTTTTATTTTTGTTCTATATGATTTAAAAGCATTTTTTTTTTCATTTTTTGATTTTTGTCATTTGAAAACGAAAAAAAAAGATGGATTGTTTTTCAGTCATTGTTTTTAAACAAAGCTAAGGTACAAACCTCATTCTGAACTTAATTATGTACCTTAAACCACATCCAAGCAACTGTAAAAGAAATAATACGGGGGAAAAAAAGTAAATAAAGTCCTAACCCAGCTGCCTTTAGTATCCAAACTGCCTCACACACCATGGGAATGTTTATAGCGCCACACACATCTGTCTGTGGAAGATCATTTCCCTGCCAGGTGTACTTTCTATTCTGCATTCAAGTACAATTTGTACCCTGGATTGTGTGCATATCAAAACAATGCCAAAAAGATTAGAAGATATTCTTTTTACAATCAAATCTCAGCAAAGATATTTAAAAAGAAAATGCCTAAACAACATCACTGATAATATTTAGTGGTTTCATTGCTGCATACGAGTTTTAATGATTTACAAAAATCAAACTGAGATTCTGGTCATTTTTATACCGGCCACTTCATGAAATGCTACAACGTGACATTTAATTACTGTCACAAAACGAAACTGAGTAAAATAAATTATATATACTGTTTTTTTTCTGCATTCTGACGTTACAAAAAGAGAACGGACCATCATTTTTAAACCGAGGGTCGTTCGGAGGCAATAACAGTAAACTGCTGCAACATCTCTGGCTCCTTTATGTTTATTGTTCCAGCTAATTACATGCAGCTGTTGTTCTCAATTCCCCCACAGAAGAAAATTTATAAACAATTTATAGATAATTGAGAATTAAATTATATACAGAATAAACATTAAGGTTTTTGTTTTATCTTAAGTCTAATCTAATTTGGTTCTGGGAGGAAATTGTTTAGATTTTATAAACATTTGCAGAACAAAATTTTCTCTAATCTTTGTTAACTCTCTGTTAATGATCACATTTTATATATTTTATACTACCTTGTTCTGAAATTGTTAATATCAGTAATGATGTAATTTGTTGCACAACTAATATTAGGATTGATTAAACTCAGATCTTAAACAAATAATAAATGAATAGAAAAGCATCACACATGTAGATAGATCAATAAATAGATCTATAGATAAATCTATTTATCGATCTATCTATATATACTGTATATATAGATAGGTTGATCTATCTATAGATCTATATAAATAAATATATATTTATATATATATAGATGGATAGATATAGATTGATATATATATAGATACATAGATATAGATATATCTTTTGATTGATAGATGGATAGATATATCTATTTATATATAGTAATGGTAATATTAATAATAATAATAATTAATATTATTATTATTAACATCCATCCGTTATAAATCAGACTAAATCTTTTTGGACTGTGGGAGGAAGCCGGAGCGCCCGGAGAGAACCCAAATATGGACATGGAGAACCAGAAAACCCAATGCAGACAGAACCAGGCTGGGATTCAAACCCAGGACTTTCTTACTGCAAGGCAGCAGTGTTACCCACTGAACCACTGTGCAGCCCTGATGTTTTATTCACACCAAAGGAGAATTTCTGAACCTGTTGGGAAATTTTACAGAGGTTGTCCTCTGCAGAGGATGTCTTTATGGCAGCTGGAGTCTCAGGATGATCTTTGCGCTGATCCTAGAAAACTTCACAATCTAGATCAGATTTTCTTTTAGGCAATCGGAAACATCCGTTCCCAAATCTTTTCATCATCTTCTGAGGTTGAACTATCCCATTCAGGGCAGTTTTTTGGGGGGGGAATCAGTAGCATCCGGTCCCAAATTTTGTCCTCCTCTTCTGAGGTTAAATTGCCCCGTCCAGTGTAGCTCTTTATTTGGGAACTGTGTACTAGTGATTCCAAAAGTCTTTCTTCATCTTTTGACTTTGCGCTACCCCTTCTGCCCTCGTTCAGGGCAGTTTTGTGTTTGTGAACAGTCTTACTGCCTGGGGCTCCACTGCTGCTCCTGGGTGTTAACCCTGATGTCCCGTTTGGGGAACATTTACATTCCGAGATACTGGAGAATGCGCCTTTTCTCGATATTTTCTCTGAGAACGCCAGAGATGAAATCGGTGAAATCATAGCCTGAGCTTTGAGGTCCGCCACTGAAAAGGTTTCCCAGCCGGGTCAGCTTGCTCTTTGGGAACCGATGGAAACCCGTCCCAAAACAAGTCTCTCTCAACATCCTGGGAGCTTGAGAAACGACTCAGACTTTCAACAGAAGAATCTTCCCCAGCCGGGTCAGCTTGCTCTCTGGGAACCGATGGAAGCCCGTCCTAAGACAAATCTCTCTCAACATCCTTGGAGGTACTTTCGTCTGAGTCGTTTCCAGGAAAGAAATGGTCGAAAAGTTTCTTCATCCCTGTCGACACCAGATATCCTACTCCCAAACCAAGTGGCAAAATGAAAAGGTTTTTCATCTTAGAAACAAAAAATCTTCACTACACACAAAATCTGAATCTCACTGAAGAGTTTGGATTCTAACTGATGTGTTGAGATTCACTGTGGCTCTGGGTCCTGCTTCTGGTCGTTGCTATGGAAATGATCAGATCAGTGACTAAATATTTAAAAAGTTTGGTTTTTTTCATTTATTTAACATGAATTGATTAACAATAGATTTCTACCTTGGTTTTCTGTACCTGCTGCCATATAAATTGTCTTTATCCATTATTAATTTGGTTCTGGCAGGAAATTGTTTATGTAGCCTGCGTTATATTTTGGGTTCATTCATTTCAATTCCTGTGAAAGGTAAAAAAGAAAAAAAGAAAAAAAAGAGTTATGATATTTAAAAATGTTTAAAAAGCAATTTCCAAACACTAGTAATATTCCTATGTCAAATGCCTTTGTTATGTACAATTTTGTATTTTATTTCTGTATTTAATAATTGCCAAATTATTTTACTAGTTTCTAATTGGTTAAGGATACTGACCCTTGTTGCGCAATTGGAAGAGGAGAAAAAAAGAGAGAGAGTTCGACGGAGGGAGGTGAAGGAGACAGTCTGCTCGGTTGTTCCTCCCAGTTAGCATAAGCTAAGCTAAAACTTTCCCAGCTAAGGAAAGGCAGCTGCAGTCAAGTGTTCGGCTAGGACATTTATTAAAGCTGTGGACTTGGTTATGTGCGGTGGGACACTTTTCCTCTGTTTTATTTAAGAAGTCGCAGCTTGGACTGTTGTGAAAACTGACGCGACACACGCGAGAGCACGCTAGGTTAAAAGACAGTGAGGAGGGTTGGCTACCGCGTCGGGAAGCTACACGACTGCTGTTCTTTGTGAACTTGGAGGCGAGAATCGTCTTGGACACCGGAGGAGTTGTGGTTTCGTTTGGAAAAGGCGACCGAGATCGACTACACGGTGGGGACCGGGAGATTCAGTGCTGCGGGAGTCCATGCAGGAGGCGCGTGCGGAGCCACGAGCCACGACAGGTCCACGCTGTGAGCACGTGAACGCTCTACTCTTCACTTCTAAACGCAACGAGTCAGGTACAGAGTCAATTTCTTTTGTTTGCTCATTGAGTGAAGCGGCCAGTGTTTAAGTTTCCAGGCCCCAACGCACTCAAGCAACGTTCAGGCCTGCAACAGGTACTTTTTTGGGTCATTTTAGTTATTATAAAGCCGGGATAGCTTAGGATTTGCTAATGACTCTTATGATTTTGTTTGTTGTATTTGTTTGTTAATGCCCTGAAAGTGACTGATGGACACCGAGGGTTTGATTTTTGAACTTTAAAGGGAAACTTTAATTGTAAGGTTTTGAGTTAAGACACATTCCTTATTGACTGTACATTGCTTTAAAGGTAATTTGAGTTATTTTAAGTTGTGCCCACTCCTTCGAATGTGTTTATGGTTTATTTACAAATGTAAGATATTTCATTTTACTAAATTCAGGGTAATTTCATTTGAAATATATTTTCGTAGTAAAAAGAAGAAAGACATTTACTGTTTCAATTCATTATTTCATTAACAGATTCTATAAGGGAACTCATAACTAATCTGATAATAACGACTACAGATTATCACCTTTTAATGATAGGAACTCAGGGCGCCCCGTATTTGGTTATTTTACACGATTTTGGACGTTTAGCCAGCAATGTAGGCAAAGGGGCGCTACATTTAGATTTTATAAACATTTGCAGAACAAAATTTTCTCTAATCTTTGTTAACTCTCTGTTAATGATCACATTTTATATATTTTATACTACCTTGTTCTGAAATTGTTAATATCAGTAATGATGTAATTTGTTGCACAACTAATATTAGGATTGATTAAACTCAGATCTTAAACAAATAATAAATGAATAGAAAAGCATCACATATGTAGATAGATCGATAAATAGATCTATAGATAAATCTATTTATCGATCTATCTATATATACTGTATATATAGATAGGTTGATCTATCTATAGATCTATATAAATAAATATATATTTATATATATAGATGGATAGATATAGATTGATATATAAATAGATACGTAGATATAGATATATCTTTTGATTGATAGATGGATAGATATATCTATTTATATATAGTAATGGTAATATTAATAATAATAATAATTATTATTAACATCCATCCGTTATAAATCACACTAAATCTTTTTGGACTGTGGGAGGAAGCCGGAGCGCCCGGAGAGAACCCAAATATGGACATGGAGAACCAGAAAACCCAATGCAGACAGAACCAGGCTGGGATTCAAACCCAGGACTTTCTTACTGCAAGGCAGCAGTGTTACCCACTGAACCACTGTGCAGCCCTGATGTTTTATTCACACCAAAGGAGAATTTCTGAACCTGTTGCGAAATTTTACAGAGGTTGTCCTCTGCAGAGGATGTCTTTATGGCAGCTGGAGTCTCAGGATGATCTTTGCGCTGATCCTAGAAAACTTCACAATCTAGATCAGATTTTCTTTTAGGCAATCGGAAACATCCGTTCCCAAATCTTTTCATCATCTTCTGAGGTTGAACTATCCCATTCGGGGCAGTTTTTCTTTTGGGGAATCGGAAACATCCGGAACCAAATTTTTTCCTCTTCTTCTGAGTTTAAATTGCCCCGTTCGGCGTAGTTTTTTATCTGGGAACTGCGTACAAACTGTTCTGAACGTCTTTCCTCTTCTTTTGGAGGTGATCTACCTCATCTGGGGTAGTTTTTCTTTTGGGGAATCGGTAACATCCGATCCCAAATCTTTTCCTCATCTTCTGAGGTTGAACTATCCCATGCGGGGCAGTTTTTCTTTTGGGGAATCAGTAGCATCCGGTCCAAAATTTTGTCCTCCTCTTCTGAGGTTAAATTGCCCCGTCCAGGGTAGCTTTTTATTTGGGAACTGTGTACTAGTGGTTCCAAAAGTCTTTCCTCATCTTTTGACTTTGCGCTACCCCTTCTGCCCTCGTTCAGGGCAGTTTTGTGTTTGTGAACAGTCTTACTGCGTGGGGCTCCACTGCTGCTCCTGGGTGTTAACCCTGATGTCCCGTTTGGGGAACATTTACATTCCGAGATACTGGAGAATGCGCCTTTTCTCGATATTTTCTCTGAGAACGCCAGAGATGAAATCGGTGAAATCATAACCTGAGCTTTGAGGTCCGCCACTGAAAAAGTTTTCCCAGCCGGGTCAGCTTGCTCTTTGGGAACCGATGGAAACCCGTCCCAAAACAAGTCTCTCTCAACATCCTGGTAGCTTGAGAAACGACTCAGACTTTCAACAGAAGAATCTTCCCCAGCCGGGTCAGCTTGCTCTCTGGGAACCGATGGAAGCCCGTCCTAAGACAAATCTCTCTCAACATCCTTGGAGGTACTTTCGTCTGAGTCGTTTCCAGGAAAGAAATGGTCGAAAAGTTTCTTCATCCCTGTCGACACCAGATATCCTACTCCCAAACCGAGTGGCAAAATGAAAAGGTTTTTCATCTTAGAAACAAAAAATCTTCACTACACACAAAATCTGAATCTCACTGAAGCGTTTGGATTCTAACTGATGTGTTGAGATTCACTGTGGCTCTGGGTCCTGCTTCTGGTCGTTGCTATGGAAACGATCCGATCAGTGAATAAATATTTAAAAAGTTTGTTTTTTTTCATTTATTTAACATGAATTGATTAACAATAGATTTCTACCTTGGTTTTCTGTACCTGATGCCATATAAATTGTCTTTATCCATTATTAAAACTCAAAGATATCCGCCCAATTATTTATAGATTAAAATAAATAATAATAATAATTTTACACTCACTTTTGACCAAGAAGATGTGTCTGCTGTGCAACACATACCTAGGGACAGGACAGGTTAACCATTTGTGCAAAATATACATTGGAAACCAGAAGTTTGCATACAACAATCACAGATATGCAGCCATCTTCCCCCGCCCCCACTGTTTGACTTTAAATCAGACCAATTGTCGCTTGTTTTAGGTCACTTAGAATCACCAAAATTATCTTTATTTGCTAAATTTACCTGCAATAATGACCTAAAAATAAGCCAAAGATGTAATTACTTAAGTACATGTATTTAACATGTCCTTTCCTGCACTGTAGAACTTAGAATTGTTCTCTGAGACAAACTTTTGTTCTCAATTCTGTCAAAGGTAAAGTGATGGCATCAGACCTGTGTTAAACATGTATTCCTCCATTCATTTCTCTGAAACCACACACTCCTTTTCAGACCTGTTCTACTGAGGAGGGCCAACACCCATAAATGCAAATGCCACGACATTCCGGCTCCAGGCTCTTCTTCTGTGGTTGTATAGTTCAAAACGGATAAGGAAAGATAAATATTTGGTTGAACAACACACCTCTAATACTGACCTCTGGCTATGTTAGCACAGGTTACATTGTCTACAAGTCTTTCAGTCTTTGACTGGTTAAGTAATTCCTAGTGCTGTGAAAACTAGTTTGCTTTTGCTCAGTTTAGCTTTTTTTCCCTTTTCAGAAAGAACTTCCAAAAGAAAACAAAATTATGAAAACAAAAGTCTTTCATTTCATTTGTGAAGATGAAACTGGCAACAGTTTTTTTTGTCCTTTTTTTGCTTAATGGCTACAATAATTAACTGTCACACTGTCGCAGGAATTACTAATCAAATTTCCATTGATTACACAATCCATTAATCAAGTCTCTACAACATTTGCACTTTAGTCTTCATTAGATTATGTGAGATAATATCCTAATTACAAAAAGTGTGCTAATAAAGACGGCATCACATGATTTAGCCCTACTTCTTTTTGGGTTTTTACAAACGTTCTACTTTTTTTTTTTTTTTTTACTTTCAGAACAGCAAGACCGCAGCACAGACTCTCTGCATCATTTTTCCAATTTCCTCCTCCTGCATATTGGTCCTCCTGTCGAGTTCTTTCTGCTGATTGTACAAAATGGAAGCTAATTGTTTCATCTCTCTTTTATGCTTAGTTCCAGCAGATGCAGAAGGCGAGCAGAGTGGGTTTGGAACCCCAAAGATAATGAGAGATAAAATCATGATGGATCTGGCAAGCTACTAGTTTGGGCTTACTGAGAACGGCAGCTAGGAGCTGGGAAAACATGGACTCCTGTTCAAAACCTTGAGATTGGCACTGTTCTAAATGTGAGGGGGAAAAAAGGATAGGAGAAAAAAACAGGCAGAGTGTGACGTTAAGCAACTTCCTGTCTGGATTTTTAAACCATATTAGCTGCGTTTCCATTGATCTTAAAATGTAGCAAATTGGAATTACAAAAATGTATTTGTTTAATGGAAACACGCCAATTTAGGGAAAAAAAGTTTGGGGGCCAGGGTCAGGTGGTTTCATGGCCATTTTAAAATTAGTGTGATACACAAAACTGTAATTGAGACACTTTTTTTTCACAACACACAAGTCAGATGATCAACCACCGGTGGAAAAGAAAGAAGACGACAGGAAGCAGTTGGAGGATGATGGTGCATCATGTTTTTTAATCACTTATTGCATGAATAAACTTATTTCTGTGTGATTTTAATCATGTTTCTGCAATTGACAAAGTTTTGCACACATTTGTAACGGAAACTCTCTTATACAGTAGATACACTGAGACAAACAGGTTGTATCTCTTACTATTTGTAGACTAACACAGAGAATACTAACCTTTACTACAACCTCTTCTTAAAGGCCTTTGCTTTTTATCCCATAAAGGAAGGGTATCAAACTTATTTTCACTTTGGGGCATATCAAAAAAATTTAATGTTCTGAAAAGGGTCGATTGTGCCAGAATCTATTGATAAAACCCATTCAATTGCTAAAATATCAATAAAAACCACTTGAGCATTCAGTAGGTATTTCTTAAAATGAAATAGCATTGAACATCTTTGTCACACTGATCTGTCAATCCAGGATTTCGTGATTATTATTATTTTTGCAATCAAAATGACAGATTTTGTGGTGCTAATTTAGAATTATTTGGAAGGACGTTTTACAACATTTGCACTAATGTGTGATGTTAAATGTGACTTTTTATTATTCGCTTTATCAGTCGCAGACCATAACTTGACATCAAGTAAGGCTGAGGCAGCAGTCACTTAAACCCAATATGTTTTGGGTAATCTGAAGAAAAAATGTCAGTAAAATCAGACAAATGTGGGGATCTGTTGATTTTGTGTGAATTTTGCAGATTAGTGAATAACTTGATTGATTTATTGATGTTTTGAGGGCCACATGAAAAGCTGCAGCAGGCCAAATCTGGCCCACAGACCTTGAGTTTGACACATGTGCCCTAAAGGAACGTTACAGTTCCACTCTGGTTCTGGATGTAGAGCTTCAGTTGCAAGACAAGATTCCTAAACACCATCAATAGATTTTCAACATCGATTAGCTATAAAATGGAGTCTGAGTTTTATCTCAGCCATAATTATAGACAAACACAATCTTATTCAGCTGATTAGAAACAGATGTGATTTTCACGTCTCTCTTAGAGACACCGACTGAATTAGCCAGTGGAGGCTGGAAAATGTATGCAAAGCCAGCAGCTGCTCAGAAATCATTTTCTGTTTTCACTCTTTTCTAAAAATCTCCTGACAAACAAAGTTACTTCCAGAATATTCAGAAATAACCCACCACCACTTGGTATTATCTTTGTAAAGTTCATAAACAAAAGTTGCAGTAAAACCCAAGTGTTTTCACTAAGGCTGATATCAAACAAAAGGGCCAAGACTTCGACTTGACATCTAATTTCACTGAATATATTAAATTTTTGATTAAAAAAAGAAAAACAAAGATTACCAAATACATTCCAAAATGCAGACAACATAATAACCAGGGCTACTGGACATTTCTCGGTTTCTTTTTTTTTATAACTCATAAACGTTTTTCCACAAAAAAAAAAAAAAACATAAAGGTTTATTGAACTAAAACTGAAATCACAACAACTATAGAATAGATTCCTGTGTGTTTTGTAAAGTGTCTTATCCTAAGGTGATGCACTGCAGCTAAAAAGCCTACAGCATCTTAGATGCAATTCAGTACTTGAAGAAAATCACATTACACGCCCGCATATAAATAAACACATGCAAAAAGAACAAGATCTGTTTTTGGTTTAGGTAAACAGTGTCCCTGTAATTTGGGCCCCTTGCAGCGGCGAATGCTTGCCTGAGTGACAAGGCTCACGCAAAGTATTTCACACATGGCTGTATGACACAGGGTTATGTTAGGGGCGGCGGGGCGGAGGCAGCGTCGGAATGAAACGCCACAATTCACCTCTTTACTTTTCCGCAGCAGCCATAATGTCAGCAAACAGCACAGCATGAAAGCTGCTAAACGGATTATTAACTGGATTATTAACGAGCAAGCATGAGAGGATTAGCCCTGTTGCTTTGAAGTCAATCTTGGGAAGGGGAAATTGACTTGGAACACATTACCTCATCCCTCTTTCTCCTCATTTTCTATCCATTCTCTATTTTTAAATAAAAAAAAAGAACAAAATGAGTTCAGACACATTTCCACTAAGCAAGACCAAACCTTGGCAAAACAAAAACCCTCCATCATGTTTCCGCTGCGGCGACGCATCAACTCGCCCTCCTCTTCAAATAAACACGGAAAAATGACTGATGATCATGTATACGTTTTTATATCCCCTTCAACGTCCCTCTGCGTACTCTCTCTGGCTTATGGAGATAACTGTAATGTTAAGAATAAGAACGTATCCTTGCAAAGCAGGAATAGTTCAAAGTAATCAATCTCTTTATTTTAGAAAACCACAACAACAATTTCAAATTCCACATAACAAAGATTCTCAGTTACATTTTGATATTCTGTGCTGCCATTGGCATCTGGGCTGTTTCTGTGGTGGACTGCCATGTCTTGGTATGTCAGCAGTTGTACCATACATTTTCTTTTGATGGACAATAAATCGAACGGATTCATTGCTCGGTGGGACGAAGCTGGATGTGTCAGTTTTCACTTAAACTTCCTTAAACCGCTCCGCAGTTTTATCCCCCGCCTGTCTGCTGCTGTTCTTTAGTTTTTTTAAAACTAAAGAACAGTTTGGTTATTTTTAGCAAACCTCTCATATCTTCACAGGACAGCTGGAATTACACTGACAAATTACACAGAGGAGGAGTATGTACTGGTTAGGTGAGTCGCAAAGGCAGTTGGTGTCATTAGATTATATTTTGTGACATTGCAGTAAAGTGGTCTGAATGTTAATATACACTATAGTTCTATTTTTTTTGTAAATATAAAAAATTTACCATTTTTCTTTTATTTCACAATTGCGCACTACAATTAGGGTTGGGACTTTATCATATTATTTTAATTAATTGATAATGATTTGACAAAATCAGTCACTTATTTTTTTATATATAAAAGTCCCAAGGTGGAACCTTTGTATTGCGTTCCTGGTACACCTGTAAACCTTGACGCACAAGTGACACTTGCAAACAGAGACTGAAGACAAATCGGCTTTTCTGAAACACTGGAAAACTGAAAGGCTGGAATTGAACTTTGCACCAATGTGATTGCTGCAGAACCCAAATAACAGATTAAAAACAATTCATATCTTTGCAGTCGAGCTCAGATTTCTGTTTATGTAAGACGTCAGCAGCAAAAATGGGTTTTGAACTAAAAATGTTGCTTATTTTGTTGACATACGATTTTGGATTAAAGTACAATTAATTCTAAGTTGATTATGGTTATACTTTGACAAAATGTGGAAATGGTTATGAGTGCAGCAAAGGAACAAACACGCTCAGCACTAACTTAAGTATTTGGTGAAATTCAGGACTCCAGAAAAAAAAAAAAACATTTTCAATGTTTTGTAACAACACTTTTGTTTTTTTTTTAACACTTTTCAACAAGCCTTTAGTGATCTGCTCCTACTCTGTCTTTTTTTAGAAAAAGCCCAAACACGTTTTGTAACTGTGGAAATAAGACACTGCTGAGTTTTTTTTTTCCTCTAAACAGAAATAAGAACTGCATCTGTTCAGGTAAATGTATCCTTGTCTCACTTGAAACAGATGAGCACCAGGACTGCAACATATAACTCTTTCTGCTGCCATTGCTCTCTTCTCAGTAGAACAGGTTCAAACTAAACTCATTTCGGTGTCAGCCGTTCGCTTACGTAAATTGTTGAGCTTTATTTACCGACGGATGAATTTCATTCGGACTGAACTTCACTTCAAAGTTCCTCAGACAGACATGTGAAAGTTTTCCCTGAGCAGAATGTCGAGGGCATCGCTTTCCGGAGATTAAAGCACTTTGCCATTGTGTCAACCTTGCACATCTGAAAGTGGATAAGTGAGACTGGAGCCTGCTTCAGCTTAGCTCACCCCGCTGTGATCCCAGATTAGCCACCTTGCAGAGTTAAGACTATTTTAGAACTTAACCCACTTAACCCAAGGCTAACCGGCAGTAGGTTAATTAAGGGGGCCTTGAGCCAGCCACACAGTATGTGCTGTTAGATTTTGCAATGTGGTTTGGCTGCCCGAAAATATACCATTTTTTATTTCTCCTACAAATGCTGAGTCCTGTTTTCTGTATGCTGTGATCCCAGCTCCAGCCTCCAGCTCTGACACACTCACGCAGGTTACAAGCATCTCTGTCTCCGTTCCCACAGTCTCTGCCCGGAGTAGATGCGCTCTGTCATGGCATCAGCATCACTCACATCATGAGACTTTATGTTGTTACAAACATCTACATCCACGTCAGTGGGCCTATCTGCCTCTCCATCTGTGTGGTTTGGAGCAATTTTTCTTTTTTTTGTGTTTTTGTTTGTGTCCCACTCATCTTTGCAGAGTGATGTGAAATGGCAAGTCATCAGACCGGCAAGCCGCTGTGGGCAGCGAGTGTTCGCGCGCCTCTGTGCTTTGCCGGACGCTTGTTTGTGTTTGCGGATATGAGTTTCTGCAACTATGACCGCTGGCACAGCTGGAGCCTTCTGACTCGTTTAAATAGCCATAAAGGAAGCATAGAAAAGCAGCTGGTACGCACAGGCAGTCTTCGAGTTCGCACCCATTTTATTTTGAGAATGGGCTGAAGTTTAAATAGAAATTGTTTGTGGAGATTTTTTTTTTTTTGGAACACAGGTTCAAAATTTATTAACATTACATAACAATCCACTCCAATTCATAATGTTTTTCTTTAGTTATTTTTAGGCCTTCGAGCTCTTGTTACACAAGTTAAGCTTCCATCCGATTGGCTTTGGAATTGCAAAAGTTTGAAATGTTGCTTAAAAGAAAGAATAAAGGAACGCACAAATCAGGAGGTTTGGACTTTGTAATTTCTTAGAGTTTAATGCCCCTGGTAAGACACAGATCCAGCCTTGAGCGCCTCCTGCTGGACAGTCCAGGCTGACAGACCACCTCCGAGCTGTAGGCTTGGAGTTTGACATTTTCAGGTTTACCTATGTGGCAAATGTGTTTCCATCCCCTCTTTTACACATCAACTCTTCATTGTTATAATTATTCTCTGTTTCACAATAAAATACTGAAATTGTTTTATTTCCTGGGACTAGCAGCAACAACGGCACACTCCTCAGGCTTTGAGAATACACCTTGACGTCCCGACATGCAACAGACTCAGAAGAAATTGAGTTCAGTTTTACAGATTTGCTAAAATGTTCCTATAAAAGGAATTACAAGTTGGTTGACTGGTAATTTCTTTTTTGTATAAAAGACAGAACCTCTAACATCATGAGGATTGTGCTCATCTTAGAAAAGATGATTTTATCTCAGGAATACTTTCAGAAGAATATTGTAGAAGTTGTGGATTGTTGAGGGAGACACTGCCTGCTGTCAGTCAGGTCAAATTCAAAGATTCAGATTCTTCTCCCACTTTGTTCCTGCTACAACTTCAACCACCTCATAACAACCCATAGAACCAAACGCCTATACCAGACCATTAGAAACATTGTTACATCAGACACAAATCAAGATGGCAGATTTTATTGAAGAAACAATCTCCTGGAAAAGGTCTCTGATGAATACCTAAAGGATTAGAGTGTTGTTGTTTTTTATTTAATGAAGTGTCAGTAAATGCACATGCAGTAAAGCAAAAGGGGGAGGGGGTGTTTATTGCTTAGTGATGCAGCACTTTTATTAAATTATTCATTTCATAAATGGACAATTTAAAGAGCACTTGATTACAACATTGTTTGATAGCAGCAGCTCACAGCCCTATGCCTGTTTTTGCTTGACAGCCTTAATGCTTTAGGTATTTTAAGTCATTGACTGCTGGAGATCACCAAACTACTGAAGAAAGAAAGGTTCTATCAGTGCTACCAAAGGGTGTCAAGAGGGCCATGAATTTAATGAACTATTTCCAAATGTAATAGGGCCAAGAGGGACAGTCAGTGTACACTCACTGACTGAATCCTTTAGAGCTGTTCTAATTCTTAAGGGCATTGATTCAACAAAGTGTCAAATGTTTGCTAAGAGATTTTAGGCCATGTTGACATGATGGCTGCAAATTAATCAGCTGCACACCCATAATTTAAATCTGCTCAACCAAGATGTTGTATCTGAACAGGCCATTAGGGTTCCATAAACTCACTGTTGTGTCCAGTAAGCCAGTGACAGATGACTTTAGCCCTGTGGCATGATCCTGTTTGAAGAAGCAGACATGTACACTTTGGTCACAAAGGCATGGACACGGTGAGCAACGACACTCAAGCAGAGATCCCCAACTCCATCCCACCACCAGCAGCATCATGTGGCTTTAATGCGATGCAGGACAGTCTCAACCTCTTCATGCTGCTTGTGCTCAATTCTGACTCTACCATCTGAATGTTGTGGCTGAAATTGACTCGTAGGATTCGTCAGCGTTTTTCCAAACTGGCATTGTCCAATTTTGGCAGTTGTGCAATGTGTTGCCTCATTTTGCACTCCAGTCTATGAACAGTTTGTGAAATACTCCAACAAGCCTGTCTGGCACCAAACACCCCTGGCTCTGCCTCCCTCATGTTTCATTCTAAGGGTTTAGGTTATCCTGAGTTATCTCTGTAGTTATGCTGCAGGAGGACAAACTGACCACTTTTCCTCACTTTCTTCTTCTACTACTCTCCATTTTGCATTATTTGCTGATATCTTAAATGTTAACTTTATGTTTTCTCTAAGGTTTTTTATTTCTTCAATTTAATTCAAAAATACTTGTCTAATCCTAAATGGAAATTAAATGTTGTTGTAACTCATTAATTCAAACTCTTCGAAGAGTTATTCCAGACAGTGATGGCTGTTGGCAGGAAAGATCTCCTGTAGCAGTCTGCATTACAGGGAATTTGAAGAAGCTTCTGACCGAAGACACTCTTTTGGTAAGACAGCCTCGTGTAGAGGATGGTCAGGGTTGGCCACATTTTTCTTAATTTTATGTAAAATCTTTCTTTGCATCATCATCTCCAGAGGTTCCACAACTGTCCCCTGCAGAAGCTACGTCTGATTGGCTGTAATTACGTCCTGATTTATTCCTGGAGGAAGGTCATTGGCTGAGTGACTGCTTGCTGTTCCTCTCCTGCTATTAATTTCTTAAGCTTTATTGACATAGAAAGTACTCCTGCATCAGTTCTTCTGTTTCTTTTCTGAGGTCGTGGAAGATGGACGCTCGTACTAAACCACATTCTGGTTCTGCTTGAAAGTATGCTCCTTTAACGGGGGTTTTCTCTCTCCTCTGTCACCACATGCATGTTTGGCATGAGCATGCATGAGTAGAGTCAGTGACACAACGCAAGTGAATGTTACAGTTTAGCGTCCGGTTCGGCTTTCAAGAGACACAGTGAAACAGGAAGTTAAATTAGAAGGCGGCAAATGAGATCGGTCAAAGTTTAGCTGAGCTGCAGTGATTGGTCAAAAAGAAGGAAATACAAAAACAAAATTAAGATGATAGGTCAGATTTGCAGGAATGTTGTGATGATTGCTGAAAACTTCAAGTCCGTGCCAAATTTGCAAATGATGAGTGAATTTGCATTATTAGCTGCAATTGCAACACGACATCTCCATGCAGGCACTGAAAAACATCATTACCTTCCAATTTTACAGTCCAATTTAAACTTCAGCAAGTCATCTTCCTCTAATTTACATGTTTAAATGCAGTTGCTGTCATGCAATTAGATAATTTAACACAGAATGACTTACAGTACGCACCTGTAGTAAAATGCTGAGATTTTTAATAAAACAAACTGCACTCGTAAAAAATATGGATATATTGATAAGAACAAGAATAAAACGAAAACAGATAAAACTACATCTAATGTTCATTCTTTTTGTTTCTGTGAAAGCGCAAAAAAAAAGTTCAACTTTCTTTTTTTAGGAATACAATAATGGCAACCATTAAACACATCAAATCACACCATGACAGCTCTCTCTGCGTTAGCTTCTGAAACAGCAGCAACATCTGCAAAAATATGTTTTCCCTCTGACAAGGACTAAACATTGTTATATCAGGCCTGTCTCAGCAACCAGAAATTATCTGCCAAAGAAGAGCAACGGCTGAAACGCAAGAAGGAGCATATAGAGCCGATAACAGAAGGCGATATGTGTCAAAATCCGTTCAAAGTCTCATGTTCTCGCTGACACCTAAGGAGAAAAAGAAGCATTGGGTGACATCAGCAATGAAAGTATTGCTAGCCTGTATTTCACCAAACATGAATATGTTGCACAGAGGTAAGAACATCTTCAGATAGATTTCCCTGCCTCCAAGGTATTTAGTAGAACCCTTGCTTTCACTTTGCAGCAGCAGCTCCGTCAGATTCAGGTGATTCTGCAGCTGAATCCTGGCTGAGGCAGTCGGGTATTTACATGGCTTCTCCTCCAATAAGTTCAACCTGCCCTGATGTTTCTCTTTGTTCACATGAAAAAAAGAGATTTAGAAGAGCAGAGCAACTCATGTTCTTCTTTGTGTTTCTCATGCGCTATTTTGCGTTTGATCTCTGAGGCTTGACACATTAATGCATGTGGCTAAGTCTCAAGCACAACGTATTTTTGAGGCACTTCATCTTTTTTCTCCCACCCTAATTTGTACAGAAACGCATGAAAGAAACTGTAGCGTTATTTTTTACAGCAGCTGTAGATGGGTAGTGAGCGCTGCAGAGGTGAAGACAAATGGCAGCATTGATTTTTAGCTTCACCAAATTAATGATGAAAGAAAGAAGTGCCGTCAGCAGCATTTTACCTCGCATCACCTGCAATCTGCTCCCACTCACCGCGCTCCAACCGCAAGAGACAAGACTGCAAGTTTTGTTCCTGAGGTTTTTGTTTTTTTTTACATATTTCTTTTATAGATTATCAAGGTGTTGTCAGCACATTTCACATGCTATTTTTCATTCAACTGAACACAAAAATAGTAAAAAAGAAGAAAAAAATCTAGTCCAAGATTTGCATTTTATTAAAGACTAACAGGAGGTAATAATCTGGTGGTTTGCACACTGTCTAATTAGAAGAGCAGACGAAAGAATTTAGAAGAAAGAATAAAATTATTTATCAATCAATCCCTCCAGGATTTCACAATTTGATTTTGTGATCTTTTTTTTTTTTTGCAATCAAAATCACTGATTTTGTGCTAATTTTGAAATATTTGCAAAGAAAACCCCAAGAAGACAGACTGGACACACAAATATTTTCATTCTTTAAGGAACTTAAACAGCTAGACTGTTCTTACTCACCATATAAATCATGAACCATAACTGAGCGTAAGGCAACAGTGAAGGAAAAAAATTCTCCCACCTCCAGGTTGGAGTTAGCAATCACTCGAAACCAATGATTTTGATCATTTTTGTAAAAAAAAAAAAATGGCAGTAAAAATACAATTATGTATCTGTCCAAACAAGCCAGGAATCTCATGATTCTTTGTTCATTTTCATGTAAATTGCAAAAAACAGGTGGGATTTATCAATGCAGTTTTTGTGATTCCAGATATAGAATACACCTTGGTCAGCATGGTCAGCAAGGTAACCATGGTGAATGGTGGCTAGCCTACTGGCTGGGTGCAAATGATGAAATGTACAAGGTATAGTGTTCTAGACTGAGTGGAAAGAAGAGTTGATTGGAAGTCAGTCCTTAGAAAGGGGTCTGATTGCAAAACTTTAACAATTTTCCATTATTTTAAAGACATCCCACAGAAAGCGCAGCAATGAGCAGTGCTTCGTCCAGCTGTTAAGATCATACCACAATCGCTCCATCTTCCTCACCGGATATCAGTCACTTCTACACTTTTTACTTTATTACAAGATGTCAACTGTTTGAAAAACCGTGGCCAGGAGGCAAAGTAACTGCACTCATGTTGCTAGGGTTACACAGTTTTCACCCCTGATTCCAGGGTTAGTACCAAAGCAGGAATACTGGAAAAAAAAAAGATTATTGCTCCTCCTGACCCTCTGGGCTGGTCCTTGCCTCAAGCAGCAGGGTTTAAATAACCGGGTGTAATGCTGATGAGTGACGGTGGGATGGAGTGGAGATGGATGGATGGACTGGGGCTTCGCCTGCAGTAACGTGAGCACAGTAACGCGTCATGGCAAAGAGAGAGCTTAGCCATCGATTTACCGGGCCGTCTGCATTTGGACTGTCAGTGATGGTCATAAAACATGTTACCATGAGATCCTGGAAAAAGAAGACCAACACGAGCTTTCTCTGCTCCTGCCTGGGTTGCCGTTCAGGTGGAGGTGAGAGCAAGCTTTTTGGATTCTTTGTCTGTCCTTCAACAGTATTCATTTCTTTTGCTGCGCCCATTACAATTCCATGAACATGACCGATTATGCAAATTACAGTCAAGCCTCAAAATCTGTCTACCTCTGACAGATTTAGAATTTAATATCATCCATCACAGGATATTGAGATTACACTGAAGGGGTGTCATTTTTGAATACAAAACAACAAGTTCTCCATTTCCTATTTACAAGCTAAAGACAAAAGTGGAATATCCCAAATTATTTATACCCTTGCCTACAACAGACGATAAAGCCTTTACTGGCTTTTGACTGCTGAGTAGCTTTTTCACTGCTATTTTTGATGATTCATCTTTTGCTATGAGCTCCAGTTGTATGTGATGGGAATGCCTCCTCCAAATCCCTCTTGTCTGTCGCTTCCTCCACAAATTCACCGTCGGATTCGAGTCGAGACGCTGTCTGGGTCACTCCAGAATGGTATCATTTTGTCTAATTTGAATAAATTTGTTGATTATGTTAAGGGACGAAATATTAATCTCTCTGAGATGACTTTAACTGTATTAACAGTTTGTTATTAATTATATATTAATATGATAATATATCAATGTATTATATATTAAT
Source organism: Xiphophorus maculatus (assembly GCF_002775205.1). Classification (NCBI taxonomy): domain Eukaryota; kingdom Metazoa; phylum Chordata; class Actinopteri; order Cyprinodontiformes; family Poeciliidae; genus Xiphophorus; species Xiphophorus maculatus. The sequence continues at coordinate 31,945,300 of NC_036446.1, read as the reverse complement.
ATTTTTACCCATTTGTTCTTGTTATTAACACTTGTTAGTAGCCACTGCTACTATGAGCTTTTAGAAGTGACAATGTTCATATGTGTGTATGCTTGACCCGCCATAGATGTTTTCTCTCTATCCCAGCTGGGAATATTGACCCTTTGCATGTGACCTCACTGTCTTCGAAACTCCACCCACGATGCGCTCCTGTAAAGCCAGTGAAAAATCACACATGTGCTAGCCCAATATCGCTTTTATTAAGTTAATTTCACAGTAAAAATGGTCAGAGTGTTGCTCGGTCGGCTACAAAAACAGACAAGGATAGAAACCAACCTTGTCATTTTATCGTGTAACGTTTAACGAGGAGAGTTACGGCGGCGATGGATATCAGCCGTTGCTCATAATGACGGTCAGCCCTCGATGTAATCATGGATTTACAGCAAAGCACTTTTTACAAAGTTAGAAGATAAAAGTTCATATACTTTATAAGTAAGTATGATTAGAAAGATATGAAACATTGCATTATGGAGAAGGTACGCGGCTAACCATTAGTAACCATGGAAACAATACCCCACCATGTAGCCTAGCATGTATGGAAAAAAGTGGTTAGCATCTCGTCTTTTGTACGTTTTTAGTGCTGCTCCGGTGTACGGAGAAACAATGTTTATGACAGAGAAAATAATCATGAGGCGTGAATTCAGGTAGTAATTTGATCAACACGTCAGGAGGGAGGAGGCGTCGGTTTCTAAGCTAGCTGTTTTAAAACCCACCGTCTTTGAGCCCCAAACAAGTTTGTTACGTTCACAGATAAATTAGCTCAACTCAAACAAGTAGAGGCCAAAAATAAACTGGAAAAAGCAACTTTGGAAAACAATTTCAATGGCTCTGTTCAACACTCCCATCCCTCACTTCTGACGTCCATCATGGCGCCTCAAATGATTAAGTGACATAGTTGCAGAGGGTCAGTAAGAAGCATAAAGCAACAGACAGCAAAGAAAAGAGACGGAGGATTACTCATGTTAATGTCACAGAACATAAATATGGATCTGATCTGACTGCAAACTGCAATGACATTGAAGTGGCAATACTGGTATATTCTGCCTGTAATGGAACAATGAGCATCACATCTACAAACAAGGCAGTGCAAAGTGCAAAAACATGTAATGTACTCTAACACAGACACAAGTTCTCTATTGCCAGATCCCTTTGAAACGGCCATCTCTGTCAATTAGCATCAGTCTGCACGATGACCTATGTACTTTCTGACAGTAAAGCCTTTCACCATTTCCATCTCTTGTTTCGTCTTTCAGTGGAAAGCTAATAGAGGAGCAGGAGAAGGCACACATATTATGAAGAGCAAAAACAAAAAAAAACAGCCTCACAGGAGGGCGAAGCACTGACAGCCCATTATAGTTCCTCTGAGACAGGGAATGGTTTACAGGCACTTAAAACTCTGGGGGAAGCACTCAGACACATGTGCACACACACACACACACACACCCACACACACACACACACACACCAATATGCAGCATATCTGTTTATAAAAGTGTGGCGTGAGCCACCGCAGGCACTTTAATATATTTTCAATTCAGTTGTGACAACAGGAGACCACTGTCTTATCTAGATGTTCAAACTATGCTACAGCGGGATTTCATGTAATGATACAGCCATCACAAGTCCTTAAATCATTAGTGGGCATCATATCACTAATAACATTTTACTGAGTGTAAAAACAGATATCAGCCTCTGAACGTCTGGAACAAGCAGCCTCACTGGAGCTCCGCCTACAGAAACAATGGATGAACTTTAATGCATGTCTTTAAAAAATTGTAATGTATAATTAAATGATGTAATGAATGAAATGCTGTGTAAGCTGTGGAATTTAATTGGATCAGAGTGGCATGATGATTGCGACATTCCCACTACTTAGGGGAGGATGTAAGTTCATCAATAGTTTTGACGATTTGCAACACAGTGTGGGATTTCTTTTTCTGTCTAATAGGCCATGGTATTTACTGCTAAATTTAGCATTTCTTTTGTTTACAGTGATTCAAAATAATAAATATAATTGGATGATAATTCTAAAAAGTGACACTCAGAGTCAGAGATTGCCCTACTTCCAGTGTCCAATACTATCGGCATCATTATGCTCATTTGCACTGCAGAAAAATGAAGCTTCTTCATCGCTCTGTCTGTAGAAACGCTTCATTACAGTGAAATTATTTTATTACCACCCTATGAAAAAAAACTTAAATGGCCATAATAACTGCTGATGATAACTACACTAATAACTAGTCCTGTAGGTCCCCCCATATATTCTGTTAGAAACTTGCATGTACCTATTACCACCCCATACAGCCACTACAATTGCCCCAGTAGACAGTCCCTAAATACCCCATGGGTGCCCTGCAAGGTCCTTGAGACCCAAAACTACCCCGAGAAATAATTTAGGTGCCACGTAGAGCTCTTATAAATACCCTTTAAGTACCTTATAGGTACTATTTGCATAACTCCTAGAAGACAGTGGCAATATCTTCATGAGTAACCAATAAATACCCTGTAGGTACTTTTTGTGTACTGTAAAGTTACCCTGTACAGACACTTGCCATGCCAGATGCCCTTTCAAGATCCAGTGGCTGACCTTCAAGGACACCTCAGATAACCCCAAAGTATCTTTTAGGTTTTGCAGAAGTCCTACATATAGATTCTCTAAGTGTCCATTTGGGTAAGGCCAGGTCAAAACCAGACCCTTGTTCTACGCTTTGTCCAGAGGCTCTGGGCTCTAGCAAATGATTACTTCCTGGAGGCGTGGACTCTCTTGAAGTTTTTAGTTTTACTCAATCAGTAACGTTTGTCTGTGTCATATGTAATGCGTCGGTTTGACACTATGAAGCTTACAGGAAAATTTCCTGCGCTGTGAACAAACATCCTCCACTGTTTGTGCCGATCTGAACGAGGCGGCTCTTCGTGTTAACTCAATATTTGGAGGCGTGGCCAACACAGACTGAATGGCTTTGTTCACTTTCTCTGCTGACAATGTCAAAACTACAGGTAGATTATAATTGTATACCACAACAACAGCGTCACCATTCATAACTTCTGTTTGCCAATTGGCCCAGTAGAAATTTTACTTGAGTTTATACACACCTGATAAAAATCCTGGTAAAACCCTCATGGATGCTGCATAAGTATCTGAAACATGCTCTTCCATCGTACCACATAGTTCCAAAGTAATAAATGTTCATGTATTTTGATAGAATTGGGACTTGGTCAAATGCTGCTATGTAGCTTTGAATGCCAAAAAGAATAGCACTTACAAAATGCAAAAAAGAGGGAAGACTGGCTTTATGTGGTACGATGGATCTTTCATGATATTCTGTTTCTGGTTCATCATTGCAACAATAAGATAAAACATTAAGAGATTTTTGGTTGTAGTATAACATTCACTGTTTTGTATTTTCTTGTCAGAATATCAATTATTAATGTGCAGATTCAGAATCCATGTGGTATTTCTTTATTCCTCCTTTTTCCTTTATTGTGATGAAAGGTTGAGCTCAGACTAATTAAACAATAAAATTCAACCTAATAAAGCTCTAATGAAGAGACCTTATGATGAATCATTACTAACATAGAATTTCGAAGTCACAGAAGTGATCAAATAGAAGAGGAAAACAGAACTGCCAGGCAAATGAGAAAAGCATTTACTGCTACATCAACTCGGGAATAAATAAAAACCTGTCAGACACACAAACACACACCCGCACACACACATTAGACAAACATAGCCACAAACCACATCATTGTTCTTGCTTTCTTCACAGTCCATGAGGCTCTCTTCTCCCTCACACATCTCTCCTTTTCTCTCTGTCACCTCACTTATTCATCTGTCTATTGCCCACCCACTGTACACACACACAAACACACACACCCCTACACCCCCACACACTCACTCCCCTATCTTCTCCTTCCGAGAGACAGGCAGGGAGTAAACACACAAAACACTGCGCCGCAGAGTGTGAATGTGTGTGTCTGCTTGCAGGTAAACATGGAGTGAACAGTGTGAAGTCATGACAGCAGAACAAGAACTGAGAGAATGAGAGAGGGCGGAATAGAGTCAGGAAACCCGCAACGTTTCAGAGCATCTTGACAACGTTCAGCTGCAGCGACACACCAACGGTGTGGGGTGGGGCCTCTGGATCCAGCAGGCAAATCTCCATACAGAAAATAAAGTTTTAGATAAAATGTCATCCCCATGAAGTGACAGATTTACTGTTTTGAAAGTAAAAAAAAAAGCTTATTTCTAGCGTATTACATAAACAAAACAAAAACACTTGATTTTGGTGTATGCCACCATGGCAACCTAATTTGTGCAACAAAGACCATATGGTTTGTGATTATCATGTTAATGGTTTTTCTCTTTTCAAAAAATGGTCAGGATAAAAACTTGCAGTAAGTATATTGTGTTTACATGAAGTCATATTGCTAGAGGAACAGAGGATGCAGGTGTTTAGTTCCAACTTGCTGTATTACCGCCACCTTGTGGTTAGGCATGGATCAGCATGAACGCTTTACGGAATGGTAACCATTACTGACAAATTCACTGTTCGATGATATTATGATATTTATATAAAAACTGAAATCTTTAGCATGATCAAAGTTATTTTACTGAAAACTGATTAAAACTTTTCCTACTCCTGCATGTCATGCACCATGTCATATATTTTGTGTTATTGCGGAATAGAGGTAAGAATAAAAAGAAACATTACATTTTCACATAGTGGTTAACTTTTCACTTTCATTTTTGTGTTTCTGCTCTTCATAGAGTAAAACATGGAGCGCACCAAGCCGATGTTAGCTGGCTGATTAGTCAGGCTATCTGCTCAGATAAGGAGGACAGTTGTTTGTTTGAAAAACACTTAACTGGATTTGATCGGTGGTGCTACTTTAGTTTGCGTACTATCATTCGGTTTATTGCCATTCAATAGTAATGCAAATTTTGAGTGGACTTTTAAAAACTCAAAAGAAAAGGGAAAACACAAACTATTCTTGTTTCCATCAACTTTTTGAATCAACTGGTTTGAAACAAATCAACCAGACTATGCAAAGCAAAATTTCATAACGCAAAATTTCATGTTGATGCTGTTCATGTTTGTAATAAACATGAAGTAGAATTTGAAAACTAGCATTGATCACACATCTCAGAAAAATAGAGAGAGTCCTTCAACCTTCACACCTGTGCTGAAGGTTCAGACTTTTTCTGAGTTTCATGCCTCTGGTAAGGCACAGACCTAAGAGTGGATGGGAGCATTTTGTTATGTTGGAACTTATTTGGTAAATGTGTTTCCATCTCTCCTTTACTGCCTTAAATCTTCATGTGAAAAGTCAAAAATCCCCTCAAGCAACCGTAAAGGAAGATATTTTAATTTGCCCATAATGTACATTTAGTTGTAAATTGGGCCGCATGTAAATTGTCACAAAACAATTTTTTTTCTTCCGATTCTTTTGTTGGCCTGGTATAAATATTAGGTTATGAACAAAACTGGCCAAAGCATCACTGCATTTTGCTAAGTTAACCCTAACACGGTAACAGAAGGGTCAAAACAGGTCTGATGTAATAAACACAGGAAAGAATAGAAAGAATTTGCAAAACTCTGACAATCAATTAAGATTGAGCAAGCACAACCAAATGAATCAGAGGACAAAAACTGAAACAGTCTGAAAACTATTTTGAGAAAAAATTTGTCATCACTGAGAAAATGCAGGAAAACGCTTTGTATTCTCGTCGGAACAGGTTCACATGAAAAGCTTTACAAAATCTTTTTCCCAAAATTGTGACGACATGCTCTCTGTTTTATGATGAGGAATAATTTCAAACAGGAAATCCTGTTCAGTTAAATAATTTAATAATGAGCCCATCATGCTCATTACTAAAAGGAGCCAAAGAGACTCATATTTCTGTCTGAGAACAGCAGACAGTGATGACTTTTTTAAAACCGGGATTCAATATGTCATTAAAAATCTTATTGATTTGCTGGCTTTAAATCCTGAGTCAGGCTGATGCAGAGCGCGGAGCGTCTGACTGAAAAACCCAGTCACCTTTGTTCTCCAACCAGGATTTAGAGTCGGGGGGATTTGCGTCTGAATCTAAACTCTGGCGTATGAAAAACCAGCAATTTAGGAAGATCACCGTGAGCCGGGCCTAAAGCCCACCGTGAGACAGGCAGGGGCAAAACTCAAACTTTTTCACTTATTTTCCACTAGATTCTGGAGTCTGGATTGTATTTTATTTTATTCTTTTAGATATTTTAGCAAGGATTTTACATGTTCTAAATGGTTACTTTTTTTTTAGTGAATGCTATAACAAATTGATGAAATATTGAATTCAGATTAATTCCTTTCATTCAATACCTGCAATAACAAAGTTAAATAGAACACAACTCAAATGAAGAGACTCTTTTGTTTGTTTCCAACAAAAATATTAAAGAGCCAGACAAGTAGTCAAATGGAAAAGAAAAACTGTCAGACAAATGGGGAGAAAAACATTTACTGCTACATCAACCTTGAGTAAACACACACACACACTCACGCCCACACACACCAGTCTTAACCACAACCCACATTATTGTTAATGCCTCTTTCACAACCCACAAGGCAATTTTCCCTTGTCTCTCTTTTTCTGTCGCCTCTATTTTCATCTGTCTGTAGCTTACCTACTTATGCACACTCATCAGACTAATCAATAAACTTTTCCAGGTTGACAACATGCCTTAAATACATCAGAAACTCCATGGATAACAACTCCATTTAGTAAAATACGTTACGTATAGGATGAATATGGACGGAATTGCTATTATATCCTCGAGTTAATGTAGCTTAGCGGTTTATAGAATATCGTAAGTCCGAACCACTATGAGGTTTTAGAGGCTGGAGTTTTGAGTCCAACAACCATACACATCCTCCACATGGGAATATAGAGGATGTGTGGAGGACCTTTAGAAAGGTCAGTTAACTTAAAGGGAAAGCAAAGCTACAGCCTTGATGAATTTAGAAAAGATATTCCACCGAGTGTGGTCTTGACAAAAGAGGCACTGTTGCCAAATTATCCATTTTGTCTGTATATGTAGCTACTATTTTTTTTACCTTTTATAAAAAAAAACAAGTGATAAATCTAACAACCCTTATTCTTGTGTTGTTGGAAACTTTCCAATTTGTGTTCACGTTGCAAATCAATCACATTTCTGAAGCTGAGTAACGCTATGGATCAACACCTGCCACGAACCTCACTCTTCCGGCTCCTGATTCACCACTAGGTGGCGCCGTATGTCTGAGTGACATGGTTTTATACTGAAGTTGTACCATCTGTACCATTGCAGCCAATAGGAAGATGAAACTTCATAGACACTATCTGACCTAAGGAGGCCAGCAATCATTCGGTTTCAGGCAAAATATCGCAGAACAAATTTACATGAACATGTCAAACTTTACAAAGAGACACAAAGACAGAACCCAACATGGGGCTCTGGATTGGTCAGAAACTCAGGGGTTTTCTCATTTGGACTTCCACTTCTCAGGACAGCACAACACACCAAAAACTGTGATTTTCTAACCTCCAGAATAATCCAACAGTTTGACAGGGTGAGTGTTTGTTACACTGGCTCTGCTATTACACTGTCACCAATAGAAGAAAAATAGTTTCATTGACCCTCAAATACTGCAGTTTACATCAAGTAAATTGACTAAACAAGTGTTCATTAACCCTTAAAATGGTTTGTACTTCACCCTGTAGAAATATGAATGACAAATCACACATTTTACACTCTGACCAAGACTTTGACAGGAAGGCTTCATCGTGGCATTAGAAATTTTCAACAACACGCCATGTTTCTGACCATGGAGTTGTTAAAGAAAACAATTTAGATGGATGTGAATCCATCTCAAACACTGATATTCTAAAGTCTAAAGACCTTTCGCTGGCTCTCTGTAGCTCAGAGAATAGACTTTAAAATCATGTTGTTAGTTTATAAATCACTGAACGGTTTAGAACAACAACACATTAAAGATCTGCTGTTGTTGTTTCAACCCTCCAGAACCTCTCAGGTCTTCTGGTTCTGGTTCTTCTCTGCATAACCAGAACCAGAACCAAACATGGAGAAGCAGCATTCAGCTTCTATCCACCACAAATCTGGAACAAACTTCCAGAAAATTGCAAAACAGCCGAAACACTGAGTTCCTTTAAATCTACACTAAACTCCCAGCTGTTTATAGTTGTATTTGAACTATAATAAATGAAACACAAACCAACATTTTGATGTGTAATGACAACACCTGGAAAAATTTCATGTTTCAATTGTTGATTTTTGTGTTTTTAAAATGTAAAGCATTTTGAACTGCCTTGTTGCTGAAATTTGCTATACAAGTCAACTTGATTGATTGATTTTTGTTAAACTCAGGAAGCTTTTGATGTGAACGCATTGTTGTCTGCTCACTTTGTAGAAGGACAACATGTTAGTAGGCCTTGGATTAAACTGTAGTTACCTGGATCCATCATCTAGCTGTGTTGGAACTGTCTCTCCCTGAAATGTAAAAAAAAAAAAAACATCTGGGTTTGAAATAATAATTGCTTTTCAGCCTTGAAAGTATAATGTGCAACAAAGACACATTTACTAAGCTCCTTTATAATCTGCACCTGACAACATGAGGTGACTTCTGTCAAACCCTCGATGGATGAAGTTAATAATATTTTCTATATGGAACCAATTCACAGCAGCCATAGAACGGTTCATTACTCTGTCCTTTTGTTAACCAGAAACACATATTGTACATTTGCTTTCAAAACATCATCATTACAGAAAAAAAAAATACTGAGCCAAAATGGCCACCAGATTTTCTCTTGTTTTTCCTTTACCATAAATCCCCAGCATCAGAAACAAACATGGAGAAGCAACTTTGAGTTTCTACAAACATTTTAGGGTTTTAAAGTGGAAGTTTTGATATAAAACCAGTTTTTTGAATTTTACAATATACTATAATGTTATTCTCTCATAAAAAAAAATACCTGGAGTGTTGCCTTGACTCTTTCATGTATTTTTGAGAAATCATTGAATTTCCATGGCAACCACACAGGGTGCCTAAACTCCTGCTCGTACAATGCACTGCCTATTTCCCCGAAGCTCCGCCGTGGAGCTGCAGTCTGCAGCATCTCCCCACTCGGCTCCCCCAGACTAGTGGCAGCAGCTATTAGCAAACACTTGGTGGAATTGCATGACTGCTGAAATCATCCTACAAGTGAACACTCCTAAAGCATCAATGGATGGCATGGAGAAGCATTGTTGTGATAACAATGCTTCTTATGTGAAACATAATTGAGTCCCACCATTAGTTTTTTATATAACGGAAATAGTCTTATCTATTCTACTTAGCCATGAAATACCTGAAAAAGACAATTTACTCCTTTAGTTTGATTGTTGACAGATGTAAAACTGAAAAAAACGTCATTTTTGACACTTATAAGAACTTTCACTGAATGCATACAATTTAATTGTCTGGCACATTTAATGCCAATCTGAATAGTTTCCTGCAATTCATTCACACAAACTTCCTTCCACAGATCCAGACAATCAGTTTGTGATCGCCAATGTTTCTGTGTCTTCGTTCTTTATAACAGAACGGTGGGGAAAACAATCATTCAAATGTCCCTCCCCGCGCCGCCTCAGACACACAACAACCTCTCAATGAAAATCTCTAAAAGCTAAACTTCCGCATCACAACCCCGGCACGATCGCATTGAGGTTTCATAAACAAAAGTTCAGTCAGGACCTGGTTCGAGATGTGACGTTTTCATTTTGTAGCCTGTGGCCATCGCTGAAAAATGTGACGGTTAAAAGTGGGACTCAAACACAAAAACAACAACAACTGATGTCTGTTAATGCTCTGCAGTCTGATGGAGCGCGTTTCATTTCTCGGCCCGCTCTCTCCCAATATCCTGCAGTGACTGTTGGAAGCCCCCTAGACCCCCGTCAGCGCAGTCACTGATTCCAACAACCCATGCCACCAGGCTCCCATTTTCGTACCATCGACCCAGATAAGAGTGAGTGAAGACTATTGTTTGGAACAGCGGTCTGTGTAATTTCACCATTAGTCTCAATCAAAGACAACAAGCCTTCGGGGGTCTGTGGTGTGTACGTGTCTGTGCTGCTGGACCTCGTAGTCTCTAGAAGGGAGTAATAAGACACTCGCACCACAACCCTGGGGCCTTAGAGCTGAAGGAAAAGAAGATGAAAAGAAAAGCGAGCAAGAAATAGAAACACGAATCAAAAGGACGGAAGGAAAGAAAAGGGAGAGAGAGGAAGAAAGAAGAGCTGAGGGATAAGAAGTTAAACACAAAGTGAGGAAGCACGCAGAGGAAACTGAGTGAGCTCATGCAAAGAAATGGCAAGAAAATCTGAAATGGAGCATCTTAAAACCATTAGATTCACACGGTTGTGTCACGACACACACACACACACACACACATACACCCACAGCAGTGAGGGTGGCTTCCAGGCATTTTGGCTTCTTAGAGTTGCAGGATTGTGTGTCTCCCGTTTCTCTAACCAGCACACCATGCAGCCCTAATCTGTTATAGGCCTCAGCTTATAAAGTCTCGCAGCAAAAGCATAATGCACAAAACATTTCCCTCTGGCTAAGTGCTATGTAGGTCCTTGGGGAAATCCAGATGGGTTTGCGTGCATTCACCAGGCACGTGCAGACGTACACTCCAGTGAACAATGAGGCGGGACGGGCGGAGCTAATGCGACCTGCGGGCGTTTAGCTGCTCCTTGGGTGTTCGGCAGCGGCGGGGACATGATTTAATAAAAGGGATTTGGGAGACGGCGGTGGGACGTCGGCAGGAAGACGGAGGGAGAAACGTGAAGAGGGGAGGAAAGAGCAAAAACAAACAGGAGCCAGTGAGGATGATGATGCTGATGAGTTCAGTTATTATAATTATCCCGCTGGTAGCAATAGGCGTCTCAATGTTGACTTGAAGATTTCTAAAAATTGCCATGGTAATGACAACGATGCTGATGATGATTGTGATTTTGCCCATAATTGAGATGACAATAGTAAATCCACATGAGAACAACAGCTTGACTGACAATAATAACATGAGCTAAGAGTTCATTTGTAATTTTCCCACAGTGCCAAACACATAGAATAATTTACATTTTCTAAACTTAGAGCTGCAATATTTAACTTTTATTTGAAAAAAAAAAGTTTACATCTTTGTTTAAACTGTCACTCTGTCGTGACAGTACGGTATGACATAGAAAAGCTATGGAAAAATAAATAAATAAAACTACTTTTACTTCTCCCAGTGCTAACTAGAAACAACCAATCAGAGCCAGGAGGCGGGGCTTAATTATTCCTCCTTTCCCCTTGCTCTTGGTTACGATACGGTTTCTGCCCGTTAGCAGAGTCTGTCATGAATGCTAATGCTAATTAGCATGGCCGTAGATGATGGTGGAAAAACAATTTTCCTGTAACAGTGAGTTACTGTATTTCTCAATCAATCTATCAAATTTTATTTGTATAGCACATTTCAGCAGCAAGGCATTTCAAAGTGCTTTACATCATTACAAACACAGAAACACAAAGTCATGCAACATAGAATCAATCAAAACATTGCATTACATTAAATCAAGTGCCATCATTAAATTTGTAATTGATTACGTTTCAAATACAACTACAACAGGTGGGTTTTTAGTTGAGATTTAAAGGAAGTCAGTGTTTCAGCTGTTTTACAATTTTCTGGAAGTTTGTTCCAGATTTGTGGTGCATAGATGCTGAAAGCTGCTTCTCCTCGTTTGGTTCTGGTTCTGGGGATGCAGAGCAGACCAGAACCAGAAGACCTGAGAGGTTCTGGAAGGTTGATACAACAGCAGCAGATCTTTAATGTATTGTGGTGCTAAGCCGTTCAGTGATTTGTAAACTAACAACAGTATTTTAAAGTCTATTCTTTGAGCTACAGGGAGCCAGTGGAGGGACTTTAAAACTGGTGTTCTGTGCTCTATCTTCCTGGTTTTAGTGAGAACGCGAGCTCTGCCATTAGGACATTGAGCAGCACGTTCCTGTGATTGATTGACAACGTTAAGACCCTCCGTCTGACTCTGTTTGGTTGATTTTGACCAGTAGCTGTTCATTTCTTCAGATGAGGTGAGGAGCTCGAGTTGTTCACAGATTATCTGGCTCATATTAAATTGTCATGACATGGTAATAGTTTCAATAAATATGTAAAAAACTTATTTTTTTAATTAAAGTTACAGAGTGCAGCTTTACATGTAAAATATTACAGAGACTGAAGAGTTTATTTGGACGTTTGGATAGACGAATGACAAGTTTTAGACCTTTAAATCTTGAGGGAGCAGAATTAATGGCGGAGTGTTTTCAGAAGCCTACCATCAAGAGATTCAATCAGCATGTCATTTCATCTTCTTCGGCAATCACTCCTCTCAGCTCAGCAAGAGAGACTTTCCATCAGCCTTTGGGCTTGTGGACAGGAACATATTGGATTTTAATCCTCCAAATTACTGACACTCTCTCCAACACAATTTCTCAAAATCCTTTCCTAAACAAAATGGAGTGGATTTACTGGGAACTGTCTACATGTGGCTCACTTTTCCCTAATCTGAGTTTCACAGTTTCTGATGGTTCACAATTTTATTTTGTATTAACTTTCTTGTCACATTGAATCAGAGTCCAACAGATTACACACAGAGAAAATTAGAAAGATATCCAAACCTTAACTATTCTGGAGGGAGAAATTTGGTTTAAAAAACCAATTAAAGCAAAAGTACTGCTACTGATATCAATTCTTGCAAAGCATCTAAAAAAATAAGTTTCTATGAAATATTTTGTTCTCCATACACTCTCATCACTTAGATTCTCCATTTAAATCTCAACATACTATAATATGTTGGGATTTAGAATAATTGGTTCTTTTTCTACTTTGTTGCATCAGAATATTGCATTTTAAGTTTAAACCAGTAAAAAGTAAATAAATAAATAAAATCCACCCTTTCAAAAATAATAGAGAAGAAAACTTTGAAACTTTGACCAAACGTGCAACAACAAAACAAATGTGGACCAAACTGCTTTAAACATTGGTGACAAAGCAGGACAATGTCCCATTTATTATGCCATCAGTGACCAATAAACAGCAAAGACTGTCATCAATAACAATCATCTCCTACCATCTACATGCCAACTGGTTTCTGGGAGCTGCGCCAAGAAAAAGCCTCATTTGTCTGCCACCACAAAGGTAGATGCATGAAGTTGGCTAAGCTGCTCAGTTGGGAAATTAATTATAGACATCTGCTTTGGTTGGGCCTGACAAATACTAAACCTTACAGAAATAAAAACTCCAGGAGGAATTAGTGGGAAGTCCAGGGTCAATATGTGCAAAAACGTGACAGTGGAAGATTTGCGGTACTGAGGGACAACAAAGGACCAAGTTACCTTGTTAGTGATGGTTTGATGAACTTTTAAATGATCAATGTTTCAAAATTTAAAAGGACTCTACCAGTAAACAATAAATAGATTATAATTGGGTCTTCCAGTTGGAATCGAAACAAATAATTGTCTGCCAGAAACAAAATTAACCTTTTTCCATGACCATACGTTTGAAATGACAATTTCTTTTCTTAATTTCTCTTCTTTGTTTTTACCTCAAATTTATTATTATTATTATTATTATTATTATTATTATTATTATTATTATTATTATTATTATTATTATTGGGTTATGGTTACTAAACCCATAACCCAATAATCCAAGACTAAAACTTCTTATCATCAAGACGAGCATCTTGCTAAAAGTCCAAAAACCGTTTGCATTACTTGAACCCCGGGCTCCCACGCAGGTATCACAGTCTGAGGCTAATTGGACCTCTGATGAAATAAAAGCTGGCTGGAGCTGCGCTATGAATTAAGTGATGTCACTAAACTACATGAGCTAATTAGACACACAACGACGGAAGGACGAGCAAGGAGGTTGTCAAATAAAAAGCCGATTTACACCCACACACACTTCAGAAGCCATCTTGAGGGAAAACCACGACCGAGCACAAGACGTTCTGTGTAATTCCTGCCACCGTTCTGGCGCTAAATGAAGTTATCTGCTTTGTTAGCTGGTATTCAGTTTATTTTTAAAGAACATGTTAAATGCCACAGACTGCTAACTAAAATAGCCCACTCAGTGCACTGCACATCAGAGGGTGTCATTATCTGAGTCCTCTGAATCTGCCCGGTTACGAGAAGTTTCAGAGTTCATTGGGGCTATGATTAAAGGATTCACGCTCCAGTGTACTTGTTTAATCAGATTTTAATAAACTGATTTGCATAACCATCAAAACACCCACTTGGTAATTACCATGTGGTAAACATGATAATTACCTCAAGATGCTTCAACAGATTGATCAAACTTACTAGTGAGCTTATTATTCCTGTTTAAATCTGCTGATGAGCTCATATCTTGTTTCCTGACATATCAAAGAAGAAATTATCTGTACTTATCTCCCCCTAAATGTTAATTGGAGGTACACCTACAAATATGACAAACAATCCAGATCGTTTGGTTTTTGTATCCATGGACACGCTCACACAGCAGGCAAATCTGACCCAAATACAACTTTTTCTCCGAAGTCTGATTCCGATCTTTCACCCCAAAAAAAGTCCAATCAGCAGCACTAAATCAGACTGAACGGTCATGTGGCATTTTACCTGACTTTTACGTCACCGATGGGAGACGTGCATCATAACTCTTCACCAGATGAAGCCGGATGTGATAGTTCTGGATTTAAACAATGACTGTTGTCCATCCAAACAGACTTCTCTACAGAAGTTTCAGTCAACGCTCCACAAGAGGCTGCAGCTGTTAGCTGGGCTTTTTTTTTTATACTGCCAGATTCTTTCATCTTGTTGTGATCTTGTGACATTACTGTCAGTTCCTGTTGCTCAACAACTTCAAAATCAATCCATGGAAAGCGGCGTCCATTATTACTCTGGGCCCCGCTTTTACTCCCGAGCGCTGCTGTGTGACGTCTACCGTCTTGTCCTGCGGGTCACCATGGGGTCGTAAACTATTGTTTAATTGTAAGTTGTACTCAAGTAAAAGTAAAAAGAAGAATTTACTAAAGAGTAAAAAGGTATTGGGTAAAATGTAAAAATCATTTAACATTTAAAAATTACATAATCATATGGACCAAACTATAATGTTAAGTGGAAATTTCAGTATTTTAGGGACCAAAATGACAATAATTTATATTGTTACAATTAATTTAGTCATAATTGAATGACAAAAGTATTATGACTAATACCATCATAACTGAATAGTTATGAGCAACAATAAAAATCAGGCAAAGGAAAAATTTTCCTTTTAAGTTTCTTTCAAAATAAAAGTTATGAAACCTTAACGAAAACTGCAGGTGTGTGTCTGCGTCTGGTGAATTTTTGGTTGAAACATTTTTGTTCCTCATTCAGTGAAGTTAGTCACAATGCATAGAGAATACAGACATTTTACTCAGGAAAGAGTAGAAATACTTCATAATAAAATTATTCAAGTAAAAGTAAAAGTACAGCATAGTAAAAATACTCCTTAAGTTTTTTTTTTTCCAAGTAAAAAGACAAACAAACTTTTAAGAGTTTGATTAAAGGATAAATTACATTTATCTAAGTAAATGTAATTTACTTAGATAACTTACATGTCTATTCTGGACAAGACATAGCTACATCAACAGATTAGCATCCTTGGGCTGAACTTCCATTGTTCTGTCAGAGATGCCTAAATTCTTTATGGGATGAGTTCAACAAGATGTCAGAAACATCCCTCACATATTGTGGTCCATATGACTTCAGTGTCACACAGCTGCTGCACTTTGGTCATGTGAATCTTCTCCCAAAGGTTGACTCATTATGGATGATGTTTATGGTGCAAGATGGCTCCACTGTCTTGTTCCTGCTAAACTCTGACTCTGACATCTTAATGCTCCATCTGAAGTTGGAGCTGGGTGGATCAGGAAGCGTTTCCCTGCCATGTTATCGGGCCGGTGTGAACGCTCGCCTCAGTTTCAAGTTGACAGCTGATGGGAGCGGGACCCGCTGTGGTCCTCTGCTGCTGTAGCCCATCTGCTTCAAAGTTCCATGTGCTGCACATTCAGAAGTAGCATTCCTCATACTTCAGCTGTGACCAATGATCTTTTGAGCTTTTTATTGGTTTTCTGTTGTCTCTGCTGTGCATTCTCCGCACACAACCCCCCCCCCCCCCAAAAAAAACTAGATATTTACTTCTTTTTTTTTATTAACAATTTACTGTTAGAGGCTTAAATGTGTCTCTGCCATGTGACTGGCTGTTACTGAGAGGCAAATAGGCGGGTGAACCCAGTAAAGTGTCGTGGAATGTGAACATCCTCGTGTTAAGGTTTCACAGAGTGCCACAGAGTCAGCTTTTAAGTTTAAATGTGCAAAGTTGGTGTAAAATTAGGTTAAGGTTAGGTTAACAGCATGGAATTGTGTATGCGTGCGCGTGTGGGGGTGGGTGTGCGCATGTGTGTGTGTCAATGGAGGTGCGTGTGTGTGTGTGAGCTGGAAGGAAGAAGGGGGCTATAATTGTAACTGCAGCACATGAGAGGACATGCTGACTCTACTTGTTACAAAGTTGAAATGAGCTAGAAGAAAGTTTAGATGGAACCGTCTTTCACAGCGTGGCTATGTGTGGGTGTGTGTGGGTGTGCAGGCATGTGTGTGTTATTTTTTTTGTATTTGTAGCAGCATTTCAGTTGAATTTGCCCAAATGCACTTGAAAATGATCCAAAAGTAAGATCTGCTCTTCTACGCTCGCTTTCTAAAGTGCAAACGAATGTTGCTACACGTTGCTGAGCTGCTGGGAAATTGCTATAATTCGCTCCAGTATGTTTCAGCGGTGTTCAAAAATCCAAGTCTAATTGCATAAATTATTTCATGAAGACCTTCTGTGTTTCGAAGCTCAGCATTACTTTTTTTTTTTAGATTCATGCAAGTTGGGGCAAAAATCGATATGTTCCAAAAACCTTTAGACTTTTGATGGGCAGTGGAAATCAGCAGTTTGTTAAATCATTTTTAGTTCAGGTAGAATCACCTAAATAATTTCTATATGCTAAATGCAACAGTAACGAGATTTATTTTTCAATTCAAACTCAGATGTTTACATACATTTCCTCAGAGTGTGGCAGAATTGCCTTCGAATTGTATAACTTGGGTCAAACGTTTTGGGTTTCCTTCCACAAGAGCAAAATCTGTTCATCTCCTAAACACAGAACCCGTCTCTTCCTGAGCAGTACGATGGTCGCAGCACCTTCATTTATCAGTAAATTGTTCCCAAACGTCATAGTTTCAAAAGATAAAGTAATTAATCTGTAAAAAAGTTACACATTTTGAAGTCTTGTCTCCACTTAGTGCAATACGCGCATACCTCTTCTACCAGTCAAAGCTTCGTCAACACGTCATAATCGTCATCAGATTCTGCTGCTCAACATGTTTCTCAGACAGGTCAGATAAAGAAGGATTCTCTAAAGGATCCTCTTTGGACTTTTAATGCCGTTTTCCTTTGTGCCAGGATTGTTCCGGGTTCTGACCGGCTCTGAAAGCTGAGGAGAACCTCAGTGCTGGTCGATCATCTTCATCCTCCAATTGCAGCTGTTCAATTGATCGAGAGTTGTGGTGAATGCGTGTAGATCATGACAGTAAAGTTTGATCTGAAACAACGCATTAAGATATAAAAGCTGTAGAACTGTTTGTAATGCTTTTGTTTACTGTTACTGTTTACAGTATTAAAAGATGCTGAAACACTATAGCTGTCAACGTGTCAGTTGGTTTATGATGCCTTTAACAGATTAACTGAGGCGTTTTACACTCTTGGCTTTTGGACGACGCTCCTTCACCCTCATTGATCTTTTTACATAACTGGAGCTTCCTAACTGACTCGACATTCTCAGTTATTTTCTCTCAAAGTTGTTTTTCGGCTCCTTTTTTTTGTTTTTGCTTAATCCCTATCGACGGCTGTCCTGAGCTCAGTGAACCTCGGCTCTTAGGTCTATTGTTTCTTGCTCAGCACTTTTCTCATTGAATTTTCTGTCTTTGTGATCATTATTCAATCTGTATTACACTTTTACTGGCAATTTCCTCTGTGAATGGCTGCACCGAATAGAGCAGAAAATTGTGCAACTATTCAGAAAGAAGAACATAGTTTGTGGTAAGTCGTGCCCTATCACAACGATCATTCAGTTTTACTATTCAAATCAAATACTTGACAGGAGATGTATTGGGTAGAACGACTCTTGGATAGAACTTGAATGTTAAACAAGAAGGGAGACATTTCTTATTGAAGTGAACTAAGGATGTCAGAGGTAAAAAAAAAAATTAATAAAACAGAAATGCCTTAAATTTACATTCAGATACCACTCAATGGAATAAGCACAAAAAGCTGTGAAATCAGCTCCATTTTACACAAAAGACAGTTCTAACCATTCACTATTTCACATGTAGAATTTCCAATTTATATGTAAAAGAGTACTGGATGCTAATACCACTAAAGACAAATAGAAGACATGAAAATAATATAAAATAGGACAGGTGGGGATTAACAATTCACTAATTCGGAATGTAATTATGAAAGAAAGGTTCAGTTTTGTGAACACTAGTTGTGACCATATTGATCAGTGTACCAAAAAATATTGGGATACAAACTAGAATTCATGTGATAAACTATAATTAATGAGATCTGTAAATTTAGAAAATAAAATAAAAAAACTGTGATGTGTTACTACAACCACTTTACTACTAATCAAAAAACATGCTTCTATATCAAACAATTATCTATATTTATTTAGACCATGGTACCATTCTGCCATAGAATTGACTATATTTACTGTCAATGTTTTGATAGTGAATACGTTTGGTTTTCAGAGCAATATGCATGCTTATGAGGCTTGAATTGTTTCCGTGATAGATTTCTACAAAAAGGTGTTTTTTTTGCCATCACAATAAAAACTTTTTTTTTTCACACATCCGGTGAGGTGTTGGCATTTTTCCTGCTACGACCTCTCATTTAAACGACAATATATTTTGGTGATAATGAGACATTAAACTCACTATGAGCAGTTTTATCTCTCGTTAAAGTGAAAACATTTGCAGCCTCCTCAACATTGTTCCTAATGTGCAATGGCTGCTTTCTCTGATGAAGCCATGTTTTTCACTACAGCAATCAACACGGCTGACTACACCATATCACCGAAGTGACTGGAATTCTGGGTCGGACTCTTTAGTACAGTACTGAACTGGTTCGGGTCTTTTCCTAAAGAACAGGGACTTTTTTAGGTTTAGTGACCTGAACCTTCAGAGACACATAAAGACAAAGTGGGCCTTCCTTCACCTTCCATTGAAGGACTAATGTCCCAACAAGATCTTGATTACCTCATCCATGTGTTTATCTTTAGTCAAATTGATTACTGTAACATTTTCATATAAACTCCTGAAAAAGATAAATAGCAGCTGATTAAGAACGCTGCTGCTGGAGTTCTCACTAAAACCAGGAAGATAGAACAAATCACCCCAGTTTTAGAGTCCTTCCACTGGCTCCCTACAGCTCAGAGAATAGACTTTAAAATACTGTAGTCTGTAAATCACTGAACGGCTTAACACCACAATGTATTAAAGATCTATTTTTGGAATGTAATATTTATTTTTTGCATTATGAAACACACTTTGAAATGCCTTGTTGCTCAAATGTGCTAAACAAACAAAGCTGACCCGTGAAACTGCCCCAACGATTGGTTCATACTGTTTTTGCAATTCTGCAAGCCAGACAGCAAGGTCTGTTTTATATGTTAATGTTTAAAACTGGCTAATAACAAGCAACTTAACATTTCCTGGGCATGTGTGCTTCCACATCTGTGATCTACTCAATGCATAATGCCAGGTTACACTATTTCCACACACACACCACCACATGCAATAAGGAGTTGGAGATCAACACTCTTATCGTGTAACTGCCGGCCAGACGTGCAATCAAAGTTCTCACCCACATCACACAATCGCTGATCCACATGGGGCTGGAAGAATTTATGTTTGCGGAAACTCACCTTGCAGAAACAAACAAACTGTCCAAAGTTTGACAAAAACATGGAATTCTCTTGGAGTTCATAGAACGGAATCATAGTGTGTATATCCTCCTAATAAGAATAAGGTAATATTTAACAAGATAAAGATTACAGTTTAGGTGAACTACATATTAATAAATCTGCCAGGTAATTAGAACAGGTTTATTTGCAAATAATTTAGTACTGCAACAATTTTCAGCGTCTGTCATTTTCCTGTCGACTCCTCGCTTCGGACATTTGTGCTCTGTGACCAAACTATACGTTAATGAAACTCCCTCACTCGCAAATGTTTTTAAAGGTTTTCGGCTATAATTCAGTTTGTCAGATCTCTCAGTGACCGGATGGTTGTTGACAGCTTTCCAGAACTCTATAGTGTCTGTTAGTGGCCAGGGCTCTTCACTGAATGCTGCGTATGCAATAAAAAAAAAAAGAGTTCTTCCTGAAGCTTGTGACAAAACTGCCAAAAACAAGTCAGAATCAGGCAGCAGTGAAACCTGGTGACAACCGCAAACGCTGATGCATCACTCTGCTCTTCAGCAGAAGTGTTGAGTGGAGACATACCGTACGCTATAAACCTAAAAATGTCGGACAAATGAAACACAAGCTTTATTTACTCAGCCGGAATAAATGTATCTGCTTTTAAGGAGTAAAACCTGCCTCGTGTCACACAAACCTGCCTGGACGCAAACTGAGGATATAAAGTTGATAGCTCATAAGAAGAATTCATACAACAAGCTACTTTTAGTGCATGTAGTTAAGTGAACAAATGACTGAATAAACAATTTCCATTCACTTACTAGCCGCAACTTTAAAAACACTGACAGGCGGACTAAAGAAGATTGATTATCTTGTAACCGAGGCACCTGTTAGGGGATGTGATATATTAGGGGGCACCTGATCAGTGAGTTCTTGGTTTGAAGTTCATGTGTTGGGCTGAAGAAAATGGACATGCGAGCGATTTCATTGACTTTCTCAAAGGCCAAGTTGTGATGGTTGGTAAAATGGGTCACTACGTCTGAGAAATAGCAAGTCTTCTGGGGTAAACTTGGAATACAGCAGGTAGTGTCTGCTAATGGAGGTTCAATGATGACTAACTCCTATGATTAACAAAACATTCCCATGGTTACAGGTGTTTTGGGTTCACTTGGCAAAAAAAATGGGGGGAAAAAGTGCAGCACCAGTTGCTGCAGGCCTGGTTTCTGCTTTCAGAATCCTAATATCTGATGGTTATCTGCTGTCCGGGTAGCTTAATAAATGAAAATAAAATATTTTATTCTGCTTGCATGTTTTGTTGCTTTTGCTGGTTTTCTTTTAAAATATTGTGATACTAAACAGTCAAGAATAATGAAAAAATATTCTCTGTTGGTGTTTGTGATTTGTTACTGAATTTCAATTTTTTTTTTTTTTTGAACAGTCAACATGATCTGCAAATTTGAGTTGCTAAAGAAAGCTGGGCGAAAAGTCCTGTTGATACCACTAGAGAGCAAAACTTCAAACTGACAGCTGAGAGCAGAAAGATTTAGAATTTCCAACCAGAACAAACACAATTTCATTCAGCGGCCGCGCAGATGAAGCAAATCTGAAACAAAAATTTAAGGCAGATAAACAGAGTTTAAATGGTATTTTAACTAAAGTAAATCATTCTGCAAAGGCAGAAAGTCAAACAAGTATCAAAAGCAACACTGGAGCCAGAGAGCAATTAATTCTAAGTGTTTGTCTTATTCTGAACAGGAGAGAAAGGATGCATAATTTATTACTGATTTCTTGTTCATAGCTTCTCATTAGCAGTTCATTCCTTCCTTCTGTAAACATTTTGTAGATTTACACTATGTCATAAATCTGATGCACAAGTGACATTTGAAAACAGCCATGGCGATAAACTCACTTCTCCTCTTTTTCATTGTCATACACCATATTGGTGGCGTATGAAACATATTCAATACTTTGTTGTTGATGTACGTACAACAGCTTCCCCTGATGGGTATAAATACACACATGGAAACATCAGATCCCTAAAAAGTCCAATATTAAAAAACCCAAAACTGTAAAACTAGGAAACAGCAAATAGCTAAATTAGCCAGCACACACAAAACACACAGTTTAAGTAAAAGGACAGGTTAAATATTCGGTGAGTCTCTGAGGTTTATTAAGGAGGAAAGTTATTAGGTTAGCTTAAATTTTGGAAAAAGCATGGCTCTCCTTTTCCTCCTGTTAGCCGGGTCTCGAGCAGATGTCGTCACAGCTGGCAAGGAGACGGCAAGGCACAATGACGTCACAGATCACAGAGTTTAATTCATACAAAGCAATCGACAACAAAGCTGCAGAGATACAGAGATATACATTTTATACAGACAAGGGTAAACAGACAACACGAAACACAAAGACAGACAAACAAAGGCGCCCACGTGGAGAAAAAGATGAAAAAACTCTCTTCCTCTCCGGTGCTGACCTAGAATTTTAACTAAAGAGGCGTTTCCCTATTTAATATATGCAAAGAAGGCGGTCTGTTTTTCGACCACTCAGCGACCTGTTACAGCCCCCCTTAGAGCTCAGCTTCGAAGGTGCTCTGTTTTTTGTCGAAGCAAACCGGAGGGAAAACCCCCCAGTCCTGCTATAAATCTCGCCGACTCCCACATTCCAGCTGCCGTTTCCATGGAGATGCTAATTTTATAGCTTTTGTATGCTCTTAAACAAACAGTGGAAGGGGTCTGCTTGTCTCCTCGGGCCTCTTTCGAAGGGTCACACAAAGCCTTTTTTTTTCAAATACGAGTGATTAACACATGTTGGAAGATTAACTGCATTAAACACCAAAATAATCATTTTTCCTTTACAGGTTATACAATGTGATCCACATTCTCTGTACTACAAACGAACGTTTGGATTGCATTCTGGATAAACGTCTGAAACCTGCTCAGATTTGACGATGAGCAAACAAAACATCAGTAAAAACAACATTCAGAGATGACCCACTGGTTCTTCAAACTTTCTGCACTGTAATGTTTTTGTACACAGCTGATCCATTTATCTGTTGTTGAGATCAGTTTGATTCCTGATGTGATTTTAGCAAAAAAAACAGCAGTTTTTTACCACATCTTTAACCCCAGGAAGTAATACCAAACATTTACTAAAAAGCCTCAAACTGACCTAAACGCATGCAGAAATAACTGAACATTAGAATCATCTATAGGCAAACAATAATATGCTACATTTCTTTAGGATCATTAAAACATGGATCTAATGCAGAAATATGCATAATAATTGTCAAACTAGTGATAAGGAATAACTAGATGCAAGAATTAATTAAACATAATAAACTATGTGCGTGCCGTGGTGGCGTTGTGGTTAGCGCGACCTATATTTGGAGACCTTGAGTCCTCGACGCAGCCGTCGCGGGTTCGACTCCTGGACTCGACGACATTTGCCGCATGTCTTCCCCCCTCTCCTTCCCCGTTTCCTGTCAGCCTACTGTCATATAAGGGACACTAGAGCCCACAAAAGACCCCCTGGAGGGGTAAAAAAAAAAAAAGAAAAAAAAAAACATAATAAACTATAATCAGTAAGATAAGACAGAACAGAAGCAAAACGGATCTAATCAAAGAAAGATACTAAAGAACAGAGAATAATAATGAAACTAGAATCAATAAATCAAACCCCAAAACAACCCAGGACCAGGAAAAGATATTTACAAACAGAAGATGGATATATTCTTCTTCTATTGGATGTTGATATTTGTGGAAAATTATGTCAAAAGAAAAAAAAAATCCAAAGATCCAAAGAGACACTTGCGGCTTCAGAGCCGCCGGTTGCAGACTCCTGGTCTAGTCCAATCCCTAAGTGTACCAATATAACATGTTGTTGTAAGAGATTCCAGCAAAGCTGCATCCAGTTACTGTTCCTTAATTATAACAAATAGCAATAATAGAAGGACAGAGAAACCAAAATGGTGCTGCTGGAGTTAGAAAGCTCTCTGACCACACATTCATGGACAGCACTAACAATGTAATCATTTCTTGCCCACCTGTCCACTTTGATCCGCCGGACCGGCAGAATGGATCAAACTGACAGGCAGAACTGGCAAAGAGAAAACCTGCGCGAGTTCTGTAAGTGATTCCTGGAGCCAAAATGCTGAATCATGTTTTCAGTGCCAAAACTACTGCGTGCAGGAAAGCATAGCATGCTGACGCAAAGTCTTTTCACTCCATTAAAGTGCAGAACATTTCAGCGTGCAGTTTGGTCAGTGCCAGCCAGTAAACTGCTTAAGAAAACAACTTTGTTGCAGTAAGAAGTGAATGAATTTCTGCTCAAGGCCCAGATGAATCGTTTTAACACCGTCAAGGACAGCTTTTCACGGCGAGTAAAAATACGAGACTAAAACGATTGTTAGGTTTTCTTTGTATAGGAGAAAAAAGAAAGAGTTTCTGAGTTGGTGAAAGACATTCCATGGAGCTACTGTTAATTAAAAGCCAGTATTTGTTGAACTGGAAAAACCTTGACTTCTTTGAATAGAATGAAAGATCACAAACATGAAGTATTAAAAGTTCACATGCACCAGAATGTGAGCACTGCCTGAAAAGAGCTCACAGAATGGAGTTAAATGACTGAAATAGTCCAAAGTCGGTCCTGCAGGGCCAAAATCCTGCATGTTTTAGTCTCTCCCTGGTTTAACACACCTGGATCCAATGATGGCTCGTTAGAAGGCCTCAGAAGAGCATTGACAAGCTGAAAAGGTTGTTGGTGTCACCAGGGGGAGAACTAAAACAAGAAGGATGCCGGCCCTCCAGGACCTACTTTGGGCACCCCTGGATTACAGCATTCAAAGAAGGATTAACAAAGTAATGACACAAAATGAAAATTTAAAGGTTTAAATGTTTTTCTTTACTTCTTTAACAATATGTTCTGAACACGGCCTTCTGATAACTGAACACATGTGTTCTTCTCGCCATCCTTTACTTGAAGCTCCAAATAATGCAACAGTTAAAGCTGCAGTAAGTATTTTTTAAATAAAAAACTAAGTTTTTGGCTATTTTTTAAAGGGGCAGTATTCTGTGTTCTACAGTCACAGAGTATCATATGTGACTGATACATATGATATCAGTCACGAAGTTAACAAGTAGCTTTGTTAACTTCATATTTATCAAATATGACTTTAAGTTTAATTTGAAGTTTGAAGTTCTCTTTAAAAACCCTTCTTTCTGAAACTCACAACATGGCTCCTCTGTTAATACTTTAACAACTGTTTCACCAGCGTTACAAGCTCCTACAATGAGATCAGCAGATGTGCAGTTCTACCAGGTGTTGCTAATTGTTGTTGGCTAGTCTGAAGGAACTGAGTGGGGGATGGAAGGGATCCCAGGGATTTGCTTCTCTTTGAGGCAGAAGCTTGGAAGCTGCAGCTCTGAGGAGGAGCTGAACCTCAAAGGCAGAGCTAGGTTCAACAAGGTGTTTTGCACAGCTGAGTGGTTGCCACGGAGATTAAACAATTTACCAGACATGCATGGTAGAATCAAGGGAACGCTCCAGGTATGTTTATAATAAGGGAATAACACTACAAGTTCCTCTGCTTCCTCTCAGGCTCTATTGCCATCTACAATTGTTCCCGTTCAGAAACAACCAATCAGAGCCAGGAGGCAGGTCTTAGCGTTGTCAATCAACCCTATGTACATGATGCCTACTCCCTTCTCAAATTCACATTGCAGATTTCCAAAGTTCCAATAATGCATGATAACGCAAGTTTGTCCTAACAAACACCAATAAACTTTAGTTTTGCAAAGAACATTTAACACTGGAAGATATTTTAAGTATCCAAAATGAGACACAACAACCAAAAACCAAAAATAAAAAGCACTCTCATTAGAAACCCGAAATAAAATGTCTCAGTAAACAAAATTGCAGTTCAAACTCTGGAAGCTATTGTACTCACTATGCTTTGCATATTTTGCTCACGCAAGGAAAATATAATTTTTTTCCTCAGTTACCTGTAGGCTTCAGAAGTAAAGTTCTCTGAGTTCAAATATGTTGAAGTACATTTGTTCTAAAATTGGAAGTGAAGTATTTTAGTGAGTACAGAAATTCCAAAATGTTAAAAGGATAAAAAAAAACAGGAGCTCTGTAACTTTAATAAGCAGAAAACTTTCATCTGATGGAAAATTTCCATCAGCATTTTAAACAAACAGTCTAAAACTGAATTGAATTTAGAGACGGCTCGATGATCATTAGTGCAACCAAAAGAGAGCTGAAGGACAACAAGTGACATGAACAATGACATGAACCAAAAACATGTCACCAAATATTCACAATTTAATGCATCAAACTTCCATTATACATTCAGCAGAGATGGAGAGTCAAACATTATTAATTAAACAAATGGCAGTTTGCTTTTCCTGGCGTGTGGCAAAGGAACAAAGCCTGTTTGGAGATGACGATAATTACTTGGCCATTTCATTATGACACTCATAAAGGTTTGTTCTTCCTTTAATTACAGCATCATGCTGATGGTTCTGACATTTAAAAAGGTTCTAATTATTTCTGCACAGCGGATGGACCATTAAGAAAAGCTAAAACTAAAGCAATTTTATCAGTTTAATGTTGTTTGTGATTCCAGTCAGACTTCCTCTTCCTCACTGTCTGAAGTTAAATCAGACTAAACCAATCTGAACAAACCTGTTTTGGTGGAGCAAATGTTTTCAAATGTCTAACGTTTTCAAAACCGGTGCAGAGGAGTAAGAGGAGAAATGAAAATCTTGATAAACGTTGAAATAATTTTGCATCAACGTTGGCACCACACGTTAAAATAAATAAAATGATCTAAAATGATAATACAGCTAGTGTTATTAAAAATGATCTGTGCAATGACTGCAGAAGAGTTGAACAATATGAACACATTATCAAGTATGTAAGTGTAAATTTCTAAAGTCAAGAAGCATGACTGGATAACAAATCCTTTCTTCAATGTTCATAATGTACCTAAATGGAATATTTTTTATGTTTCTAATGTTTTTATAAGCTTTGGAGTGGACAGATGAACTTATTTTAGGCAAATGTATATTTATTATAATTACAACAATACCAAATATGACAGGTCCTATCAAAAGAATCTATAAAGGTACTTTCTCGGGCAAAAAAAAAAAAGCCAGATGTATGTATAAACATACATTTCCATACAACATAACACCGTCTTGCCCTTCCTGAAGGAAAATTAACAGAGTTTGAAATCAGGGATGTTATAGTAACTTCCCTCTGCCCCCATGTCCTGTTACATTTTTCAAATGATTTTTTTTTCTCCATCCATCCATTATATTCCTTACAGTCTCTGGTTTTTGTTGGTTCCATATTCACAACCAGAAGTATCAAGTATAATGTCATGTTGACCTTGAACTTACAATATTGAAAAGGGATTAAAATAGACGGGTAACTATGGAGATTTCAGTCTGGAAAAGTACAGAACTGTGACATCGCTAATATGTAGGAACGGTTCATTTAAATAAGCTTTTTTGCATGTGATAATTCTTTCTCTTTTCCCACAAAGCACTTTGGACATGTCAATCTTTCTCCAGTGATTTCACCTTCAAAGAGCAGTTTAAAGCAAGACAGAAATAATATAGAGTGCTGCACAATGCAGAGAACGTAAAAATGAATTGTTACTCTAACAGCCTGCGTGCTTCCTGGTATTTCTTGTGGACTTAAATACAGCTGCTAGAAATTCTAGGAAAACCTGAACTTGAAGATTGTTGGCAATTCAAACCCAGCAGACCAAAAATTATTAGAGGGGGGAAAAAACTGCACAGAAGAGCAACAAACTGGAGTGGTCTCTTTATTTATTTATTTTTTTATTGCCCCGCAAGGGGTCTTTTTGTGGGCTCTAGTGTCCCTTTTTTCAAACTAGGCTGACAGGAAAGGGGGAAGGAGAGGGAGGAAGACATGCGGTAAACGTCGTCGGGTCCGGGAGTCGGACCCGCGACAGCCGCGTCGAGGCTACGTTTGCCTGAATGTGGGGTATTTGTGAAAATGCTATGAGCAAGTCAGTGTGTTTCATATTTACATCTAGCATTTTAATTTGTGGTTTCAACTATATACAAGCCAGCTGTCTTACATCTACGGCTCCGTTAACACGGGGAAACCTTTTTGTTTTTTCCTAAGACGTGTTGATGGTTTTAAAAACACCTGTGTCCATATGGGATCACTCCCAATAAAGTGTTCATCCACAGGAAGCCACGAAGAGCCTCCCAAAATTGTCCTGGTTGGTTCCTACAAAACAATACCAGGAAAAATAAAACCCTGCAACAAAAAACACCAAACACCCAGAAATCATGACCCAAATACTATCCTTACTCCCTCAGACCTGCAGGTGGCGTTAAACATGGAGCATGGAACATGCGCATAAAACCTCCACATGAGTCTAGATACAACTATAAAATTCACCTGATGATGTTTGAAAACCCTAAAAACTGGCTTGTACCGTGGGAATCGTTATTTATGCTATTTTTCTTCCCTGCTATTTTTTTCCATAAAAGTGTCAATAAATATGATGAATAAATGCAGGACTTTTTTCAGTACTACAATAAATACTTCAAAATATTGTGATAAAACTTTAAGAGCATTTCACTTCCCTCTAATATGTGTGTATAGTTTGTTCTTTATCATTTTAGCCAAAGTTATTAGGAGCTGGAGCCTCACGTTGAAGAACCCTGGTATAGGCAATATTATACCTGAATCAAATCATCACTTCTTGAGTAAGACTCTGTAAGACCTTAAGGAGGTAATTCAGACATTTGATGTTGGTGTGAAAAAGTGAAATAGACTGGAAAGACTGGAGTTTGAGACGACTGATCTAGACTCTGCCACTGGAGTTAAACACATTTCTCACCAAGTCATATGTGAAAACATTCCACAACTTTTTGTGTTATTATGCTTTTATTTTTTTTGTGCAAATCCTAGAAAGCAGTTGCACCAAGGAATGGCCATTATGTAGAATGTATCATCAGTCTCAGAAAACACATATGCAGAGTGATGGAAAACATGACTGAATGACGGCATGAAGGTTCCAATTTCTTTTCTCTGACTGCTAAGGCAAAAATGATGTGTTACGCCGGCTGGCAAATTAAAGCTATTTTCACTGATTACACTCCTTAAATGTACTATAATTGAAGCCGAACAACAATCCCTGCGGTCGAAAATAGTTGGGCTTTCCATCTGACGATCAATTTGTTCTTCCTGACTGAAGTATTGTGAAGGGTAACAAATGTGTTTTCAAATGTCACTCTGTGAATTTGGAAAAGGTGGGTTCAGAAATGTCTGCTTTCCGTGCCCCTGAGAAGTCTTTAGAAAGCAATAGCTGCTTTGAAGTTTTTGACACTCACACTGTAGAGAACGTAGAGAGAACTGCATAGAAACGACTGCAGAGAAAAGACTTTAAACATTTGCCATCCAAAAGACACGTTTATTTTATCCGGGTGACAAGTCCATTCCCACTCCGATGACGAATCTTCGTTCTTTAAGCTGCAGCCTGCTTGTCCTTCCACTGACACCAGGCGATGGCTTCAGTGGTGAGTATAACGAAATGGGATATCACACATCCACATTCATACACCCATACACACTCCACCTACACCACAGAGGGCTGTTCAGCACCGGGGGAACGGGAAAATGTCGCTGATGTGACGGGACGGAGAAAGAAAGTGTGAAAGGAAAGTGGATTAAAGGAAAATAGAACCGGAGAAACCGACGCCCCTTGAAGAAATTAGTTTCCGTGAAATCCAGTCGAGTTGGTTTTATTCCTCACACTGGATGTCTCGTGGTGGGGAGGAAGCAATCAGAGACAGAAAAAAACAACAACAAAGAGTCGTTCGAGTCAGAAAGGCGGCAAGAGACTCAGGACGATCAGACAATAGATGCAAAACGCTGCGAGACCGACTGAACACACTTCAAACATCAGTGCAAAAAAAGGCAAAGAGTCGACCAACCTTCGGCTCTTCAGCAATCAAATGTCCTCCGCCCTCACAGCCCCCATTATAAAAAAGAGGGAGAGCACTTTGAGGTTCAGAGGCGACTCTTCTTATAATATACAGTTCCAGTAGAGGCTGATATTATTGAAGGAGGCGGATGAAAAGTCTAGTGAGATTTTGAAAGGTGGACAAGTGATGTTTAACAAGGCAATCTAGGGGCAAATGGTTCTATGTCCCTTGACTGAATTGACTCTCTATCACTCTGTGAAGCTTTGAACCCATCACACACACACACACCTACACACAGAGAGGGAGAGAAAGAGAGCTACAAATTGATCCTCTTGTATGAGGCCATTAAAGTGTTTGAAGTCGCTGTGTCTGGAGTCTGCCTCAAAATCAAGCAGCGAACTGAACTTCTGAATCAGCGCTGCATTGGGTTTGTTACCAGTCAAGATTGTGTCTAGACTTGGAAATTACATTCCAGTGCTTTCTTACAGCAGGAATCTTTTCAAAGGGACGGTGTTATGTGTTCTCTAGCCACATAGTTAATATAACATGATGTAAAGTGTCAAGAAAACTGGCATAAGGGTATGAGATCTTTCCAGGCACACGCAGAAAAAGGTGCCTAATGGCTTGGAAGAAATAAAGTAATCTTGTGGTTTGATTAAAAGTTAATTAAGTTGAATATGTCTGAATAATATGAATATATGTAATCACTCAATAACTTTCTGCAAAGAATCTCTGATTGAGGATCTGTACTGACTTAACTATGTAATGATTATGTTTAATGATTTTTATATAGAAAAGACGAATATGCAGTACAGCCCTGATAACAGGAAATGTCGCAAGTAGTTCTGAACAGATGGTCAGAGCACACAGGAGGGAGGGTGCGGTGAGTTTGGCTTTACGGTCAGCAAAAACAGGTTGTGCAAATATGGGGACTTTTGTCATGAGAATGCAACAGATGTGGAGAAAGTCACGTAGACCAAACCTCCCCATACACACACATGGTGGAGAAATGTATAAAAAGGGGCTGCAAAGAGGAACCAGTTGTTCCCAGTCCGGCGGCGCAGAAGAAGAGACAACCTGCAGAAGCAGATTGAGCTACGGACCGCACTTCAGAACTTCGGGGGAGCTCGGACTTCACACCGCCAAGAAAGGACTGGGTCCCATCGCCCCATCTCTAGTTCTTCATTCGATCGTCGGTCTCG
This sequence comes from Xiphophorus maculatus, assembly GCF_002775205.1. Classification (NCBI taxonomy): domain Eukaryota; kingdom Metazoa; phylum Chordata; class Actinopteri; order Cyprinodontiformes; family Poeciliidae; genus Xiphophorus; species Xiphophorus maculatus. The sequence continues at coordinate 31,913,995 of NC_036446.1, read as the reverse complement.
TCTCAACCCAGCAATTTCAATTCTGCAACAAGACTTGGAGGAAGGACAAAGGTCCCTCAGGGATGAGGAACTGGGTTTTGCAAAAGGATTCGGACCCGTTCTGCTTTGTTTCCTTTCTAAGGAGGATTTTTCCACACAAGGCAAAGACCTCAACCAAGGATGCTAGAAATTCCTGTTGCCAAAAGATCCACCATCGTCTGGGTATGAGTTGAATCTGCTCATTGAAATTCCATTACAGAACGTGCGACTTAAAGTTAGGGAAAGGAGACAGGGTAGTAGGATTGTACATGTAAATTTTATTACACTGTTTTTGAATTATATACGATTGATTACTGATTTGTATGTCGCATATCCTTGCTTAAGCTTGCTTAATAAATTTATACCATAAAATTCTAATGAGGTTGGTGGACATTGGAATTAATAGAGTCATTTAATCTTTGTTCAGTTCTTTTAATTAAGGTAAAATTAATGTTCATGATTCCAGTAAATAGGAGGCTTCATAATTTCCTTTGGTGAGAATAAATAATGACCCTGGGACTTACATCTAAGTCACTAAACATAATCTAGCCGGTTCCAAGTGCAAGTTATGATTTAGAAAGTGGGCTACCGTTAACAGAAGTGGTTATTGGAATTATGCAGCTGTGAGGGCTACTCAGCTGATTGTTTCTTAACTGTAAAGGGTCATAACTTCTGGATTGGAGGTAGTTAGAGCTAGACGAATCACTTTCGCCACCAGTTTAAATAGATTATCTCTTATAGAGTACTTTTAGGGTAATACCCAGGTCTCAGAGATTTTCCGGACCTGTTAGACAGAGAACTGGTCAGTAGGCAGCCCTGGGACGTAGTGAGGAGTGGGCGGGGCTGACTATTGCGGGATAACCTTCAAAAGCTAAACATATTGTTGATTTTGGTTAGAATATTAAATTATACCAATAAAAAATCAATACAGAAATGTGGGCTTAAAGTTTGTTAAGCAGGTATTAATAGACACCTGCTAACAGATTAACCTACCTGTCAGCAGGTAGGTTAATCTGATGAATGTCATTCTATAACTCCTGTTAATTATGATCTTTATTTATTAGGAGTGCAGTAATTGCAGTTTTCTGGCTGATCGCTGATTACCGATCTTCTAAAAAGCTTAACCTGCCAATTCCAATTTTGGCCGATACCAATTTCTTTGTCTGGACTGTTGATCAATGTAACAGGAAAGTTGTTGAATTGGGAACAGTGGGATGACTATTGTTAACTGTAAACATGCAGACATAACCTGGTGGGCCGATTAGCAGAACAGGAAGGTGGTTGATTTTTAGACGTTTGCTGAGGTAGATAGGATTGGTGGATAAGATCAGCTTCACATGTAAAAATCAGCTGATCAGCAATCTCCCAAAATTAAGGAAATTGGCACAGATAAATCAGCTGGCTGACCAATCAGTGCACCCATATTAAACCCTCTTTCTAACTGAGTAGGACACATTTTCTGTACTGTTGGGGACTAGTCTACACAAAGTATGTCTTAAAAACAACAACGAGCCTTTTTAACCTTCCAGAGTGTAATAATAAACTCTTAGCAGCTCTTTCAATGACTGCATTCAGATTTTATTCCAACTCCTTTGTCATGAGCGCCATGCTAAGCATACATGGTGGCATGTAGAAATATGCCTCCACCCGGAGTCAATCACTGACACCTCTCAGGGCGCTGCAGAGACGAATGACGGCACAGCAGCCATTAGCGAGTGTGCCTGACAACGAGAGGTCGCGGCGTAACCCGGACCTCAATGTAGAGTGGACGCATGATCAGTCACGGTTGGCGGGTCGGATGGAAAACAAGTGGGAGAGGCTCGGGCCTCAATCAGATAAACGACCTCACACCCTCCACAGAGGCAGCCATTGTTCCGCTCTGGACCATTGCTTCCCAGCCTCCTTTAATAGCCGAGTGTGGGGAGCGGAGGAGCCTTTAGCCACGGGTGGCAGTGAAAATAGACACACGCAAGCGTGCCAGAGCAACGTGCGTCAGCATGTATGCACGCTGTAATTTTCCTCTGACAGCCACGAGAATGAGTTGTCAAAATAAATTGGAGTGACTGGCAAATAATTTCCCACAGAGGGAGGATAAGAGAAGAGATGAAAGAGGGCAGACAAAAAGACGAGGAGGAGAAACGAGAGGGGAACGCAAGACGAAACGGCAAAAGCAGAAAGATCCAGAGACCAGAGTGAAGATGTAGCCGAAAATGAGAGAGAGAGAGAGAAAAAAAGAAAAAGAAGACATTTGAAGACAGAAGAGCAATGACTTCCCCTGAAAGGTCAGTGTCTTCACTCTTCATTTGTCTCTTTGATTGAACTTGCCAATTAGCCACAGAGCAGTACACTCCCCCTGTGGATGGGAAACAACCTAATCACAGCCAGGGAAAAGATAGATTAGGATGGGTCTGACTGTTGAGAAATTAGAACAGTGCACTGCTACGTAGCAGCCGTATATTCACATTACTACAATGGAGCTTTCAATTATTTAACAGAGAAACTGGACTGGTTGCGATGTGTTTGAGAGGACATAGAGAGGAGAGGCAGGGAAAGCGTCGTGAGGCACCCCGGGCCCAAAGACGTTGGATCAGAGATCAGAGATCAGTGATGAAATGATATTTTGTGACATTGCATGCTGACCTAAAAGAGGGGAAATAAGGAGACTTGACAGAGAAGAATATTAGAAATGAGAGGGATGAGTTAGAATAAAGCTAATAAATGTTTTACTCACCTTCTATGTGATGAATAAAATAACTCTAGTTAAAAAATTTGCGCAAATTCTACAAAAGGTGCAAATTTTTCATCGACAGCTGATGCTGTGAAGAGACAGAAAAAGTTGAGCAAGTAAGTCTTGGACTGGAGAGAAGAAACTGTGTTTTTATGGACGACAAAATGATCAAACAGACTTTGTGTTTCAATGAAAAGTGAAACACTGCATGTTAATATGAGAGAAAACTGTGCAGCAAATGCAAGGTGCCGCCACGTCAATATGGACCAACATCTCTGAGGAAGTTTTCTGACACCTTGTTAAAGCTGTGCTCTAATCCAATTCCAATTCAAGTTTATTAGTAAAACACATTTCACTAACAAGGCAGTTCAAAGTGCTTTACGTCATAAAAACATCAGTCACCAATTGGGAAAAAAACAACAACAAACATTACATTTTGTCAAATGCCATCATCAAAATCATCAAGCAGATATTCATCAAATATATCGATCAATGTTCCATTTAATCAACAGCAGCTCTAAACAGCTCGGCTTTAATCAAACTTTAAAGGAACTCAGACCAGAACCAGAACATCTGAGAGGTCTGGAAGGTTGATACAACAGCAGATTTTTAATGTATTCTGGTGCTAAATGCTCAGTGATTTATAGACTATTAACAGTATTTTATAGTCTATTATCTCAGTGGAAAGACTTTAGAACTGGGTGATGTGCTCTAGCTTCCTGGTTTTAGTCAGAACACCAGCAGCAGCGTTCTGGATCAGCTGCAGCTGGAGGATTGATTTTATTTAGACAGACATGTGAGACGCTGTTGCAGTAATCAATGTGATCACCGATAAACACATGGATGAGTTTCTCTAGATCTTTTTGGGACATTAGTCCTTTAATCCTGGAAATGTTCTTGAGGTGATAGAAGACCGACTTTGTAAATGTCTTTAGTTATCTGTAATAACTGAAGCTGTGTGCTGACTGTAGATTGTTCCTCTTTAGCTCCAAAGATAATAACTCTCAAAAATGTTATGCATTTCTGGAAAAAGAAGAAAAATGAGTCCCAGACAGTCCTATGAAACTGGATCGAATAAAGTGCACAGTGCAGCTATGACATTATTATTATTATTATTATTATTATTATTATTATTATTATTATTATTATTATTATTATTATTATTCAGAATTTTAATTCCCTCTTTCTAAGTATATCCCTGCTATTCAACAGATAAGGATCAAAATGACTGATACTCTGTGTATTTTAACTCGTGTATCAACAAGAACTTTTTGAGCTCTAACATGAATAAAAAATGTTAAGGATAAAATTAAATTGTCATAACAGCAAAGAAATGATGAGAGAAATGTCAGACATTATCATTTAAAAAAAATACAGAACAGAGACAAAAGAAGAGGCATCATGAATAATTGAACAAAGATCCAAAATCTCTGTTGTTATTCTGTTTCTCGTGATCTCCTGGTGTAACGGCGGCTCTGTGAGCGGGATCAGATATAAACCAGAGGCGGAGAGCAGGGACAGCAGACGAGAAGGCAGAGAAACACACCAAGGCGGACGTGAAGGAACAGAAAATAGGTTTCATCAACTCATTTGTTTCTTCTTGCACCCAGCTATCTGTCCTCCTGCCGTTTCCCCTCTTCTGCTGTCATTAGACAATGTGTAGCGCAACACACACAAACACACACACACACACCCCGTCATCAATGGGTCCTAAGCATTCCTGTGATCTCTCAGTCAGTGGTATCGATCTGCCACAACTGGCAGCCTCTCCCTTCTATCGGCCCAGGCACACACACACACACACACACACACACACACACGCATGAATAGACAAGGAGTGAAAGGAAGGACGATCACGACGGCAATGACAGTAGCTGTGTTTCCATTACTAATGTGCGCAAAACTTTGTCAACATTCTGCTCGTGTCAAAAAAGCACAATTTCTCTATCATAGTTTTTCCATTAAGTAAAACACGGAATTAAAGTCACACGTGAATAAAAATTTGTTCCCATGATGTCACTAAAAATACACCATGCCACGATCCTCCATCTACTTTCTGTTGTCTTATTCTTCATGGTTTGTGCCAGTGGCATACCACAAAGGCTACATTCACTCTGCAGCCTGAAGAGACCCAAATCCGATTTCTTTGTGAGAAAAATCGGATTTGGGTCCAAATTGTGGGTCCGTTCACATTTCCAAATATATGCAATTTGTATGTGATCGCCATCGTGAACTTGGAACATCCTGAAAGTGTCCCAGTTGAGCAGTAGAGGGCGCAATAACGTCACACATAGAGAGCATGCTGTGTGTTTAGCCAACCACCATAAAGAAAAAGAAGAAGTGTTCAGTGTTTGCGGAAGTAAACATGGCCGACCATGGTGGAGCCAATCTTACGATTTTTAAGTTGTTATCCAGCCAGAGCCTCCTCGTTATTATCGTTTGTCGAGTATCAATGGCGTTCAGATTGGACGAATGTAATGAGTCTGGCTGTACAGACTCAGGTCACATTTGAAAAGATCTGATTCATGAAAGAAGATCTGGTTCTTCATGATGGTCTGAACCACAAACCCATCATGCGGCCTGGGTCGCATTCACAAAAATCCGATGTGTGTGGTTCAGACGGTCATGAAAAGAGCAGATTCATCTCGGATTTGGGTCACTTCAGGCTGCAGTGTGAATGTAGCCAAAGTGATTTGTGCGATGTGAAAAACGTTTCACCAAGACAACCATATCATCTTAGCGCCAAAACATTTGATCAGAAAAACACGTTTTTTCAAAATTGCCGTGTTTCCATTAAGCAAATTTATTTTCAAAATGTCAAATTATATAGTCAATGCAAATGTGGTTTTTAATATGAAGAAGAAGCTGCACTGTAGAAAAAAGTGGTCAGACACAAACAAATTTGTGTGTGTGTATTTTTCTGCATGTGTGTGAACGCATGCCAGATTAATTGCAGATTCTCTGAGCAAATACACACACCACCATTCTTACGCTGTCCAGACACAGACGTCATCTTCATCTCTTTCACTTTTCCTCGGCCCGTGCCGATGCGTTCCGACAATTTAAAGCGTCCTCCCTTTCAATTTGTCTGCCTCCCCACATCAAACACGACTGTGTGGTAGTAATTGAGTGTGTGTCGCGTCTCACACCACTGATGATCCAGCAGAGTCGACTCAATCCACTGTGTTAGGAGATTACTGCTCACAACATGGGCTCTTATTATCTCACTTACACACACACACGCACGCACACACGCACCCCTGTACGCAGACTCGCTGCCTTCACCTGAAAAGATCCACACGATGAATTGTTTATGTGCTTAAGTGCAACCAGTATTATTATGACACCTCGAGGCTCTTTCTTTTTCTTAAATTAGATCCCAACTGTTTAGTTTAAGGTAATGAAAATTCCCTGAATCTTTTAGAAGAAATGGTAGTGCAGGATACGAGTAAGCTGGAGTCTTTGCATAATTCCTCTGGCAGCTGGAATTTCACTTGATGTGGTTCAACCTCCTGACACACTTTTCATCCTGGAGCACATAGAATGCTACTTGATACAATCAGCTTCTCCACTAACCATATGAAGTAGATATTCTTTGTGGTTCTTCAAATTAACCCCTTGTTGTTGTTTTTTTACCAACTAGTGAAAGATTTTCAATCCATTACTGTGTCTGTCCATCAACCTGCTTATCAGGTTTCAACAGAGCCATCGTTTACAACTGTGAGTAGGAGTCAGGTCAAGTCAAATTTATTTATATAGCACTTTACAGACAGGCTGTAACCGCACCAACGTGCTGTACAGCATCAAACACAAACAGCCAATGTAAAAGACAACACAAACCAATGAAATACAATCTCAACAGGGCCTGATCAAATGCTACAGAATAAAAAAATACTTCTTAAGGAGCCCACTGAACTGATCCAAAGTATGAGCAGATCTAATGTGAATGGGCAGACTATTCCAAAGATTTGGGACAGCAGTCACAAAAACTCAACTTTTAGTCTTGATCTTGGAACTTATCCACATATTTGATTATTTGATCCTAGTAGTCTGGGGAGAGGATGAAGGTGCAAGAGATGCTGAACATAAAGTGGAGCTATGCCATGTAATATTTGAAAAACAGCTAATAAAATCCTAAAAATCAATTGGAATAGATACGAGTAACCAGTGTAAAGAGGCTGAAACCAGTGATATGCCGTCACCATTCTGTGTCACGATCAAAAGTTAAACGTCAGCATTTTGGACCATTTGAAGTCGGTGTAAGGATGATTGATCAATACCTCTGTATAAAGAATTACAAGAGTCTAAGCAGGTAGTGATAAAGGCATAAATACGTTTCTCAGAATCCTTAAAGCAGCAACAAGACTTTGCGTAAATGAAAAAAGCTCGAGTTAACGACTGAACTCACTTGCTGATCTAGTGCCAAAAACAAAACAGACAGTTCTGACAACAGCTGCATGATGATATGGAGTTAAAGGGCCAATGACTGACTCAAGTATATTTAGTGATGTTCTTTTGCCCGAAGAGAATAACTTTTTTTTACTGTTGTTTTAAATAAAGAAAATTTGAGTCCATCCATGATCAAAGTTCAGATGGAAAGTCCAATAAAGATCTTAAGAAAACATGACATTAAAACCATTAAAATGCTATTGTTAGTGTGGTGTAGAAAACCGTTTTGTCCAGTCAAAGTTTAGTTATATTTGGTCTGAGTTATTTCTCAATACCCAACATTGAGGCTGAGACTTGCTGCATACTGAAGAGTTTATACAATCAGTAAAATGTCCTTGCACATACTTTGTCACAGCTATTGCCTTGTGTGAAGTGTCTATAAAACATTTTTGAAAGAGAAACATCTGACTAAAGGAACATACACAAGTGCTTTGCAAAAATATTCCTATCCTTTGAACCTTTTCATATTTGGTCATACTACAGGTTAATGTGACAGACCAACCAGTGCATGACTGGAAGATGGAGGCAAAATGAGACGTTTCTCAAACTATTTATCCTCCCTGAGTTTTTTTTGTCTTATTCTAGTTTTTGCTGTAAATTAGCGCTGCGTGTCTCCAGCACTTTTACATCTCTATAAGGTGACATTGTTGTGGGTTGTTTTTTTTTTTTTTTGCCATTTCCAAGAGGTTTTCTTGCAGGATTCCTTTGTATTTATCGCCATCCAGTTTCCAATTAACTCTGACCCACTTAGTCGTCCTTGTTGAAGAAATCCAGAGCCAAAGCATGATGCCGCCACTAATGTTTTGCCATAAGGATGGGGTGTTCACAGCGATGTGCAATGTTTTCTTTTCTTTCTATCTTTTGTAAATAAAACGCTATGTAGTTGTAAATATGACAAAAACAATGAACGAAATTTTTTAACACATTCCAACTGGATATTTACAAGTTATTCTAATGAGGCAAGGTGCTGGAGCCAGTGGGTCTTTATGGGGGCTGAGGCCATAAACCCATCCTGAACGGAAGCTGTTCCTCTCTGTCTGCTGCTCCCACCTGTAAATAATGTGTGGAGACCAAACTGAAGGCATTTCCCTGAACAACGTAGCTCCTGAATGATAAAAATTCTTCTTTCAGCAAAAAGAAAGTCAAAGAAGGTGTTACCGATGAGTTCCACTGAAGAGCACTTCTCAAGGCTTTGACAAAAGTAACACAAAAGAATCAAAGTACTTTTATAAAATTTCTCTATAGCAACAATAAATTCTGCTATGTATGGTTTTATTTTGGCCTTAGCATAATATAACAATTCGCTTCACTGCCACTTTGTCAGTGATGCAAAGCGGCATGATTGTGGTTCTTGAGCAATATGCCAGTCACGTGGCAACTGGGATATTATTATGGGATTTTATTATTTTAAACTCCGGTTTCCCAGGTCTGCATGTTCTGCATGTCACAGGATGTCCCCTGAAACACACTGAACATTTCCACCCGGCTGTCTGTGCGTCACTAAAAGCACAGCGTGACCCAAAAGAACTGAGGACTACAGATCGCTTTGGGAAAGTGTGAGCCAGCAGGTGAAAGTGGCCTTGAACATAAAGGCACTCTGAGTGGTCAGCAATTTTAGTAAGCTGATACAGGAATGCAGCCTGTTTACCATTTACAGTAAGGGCTATGCAAAGGCCAATGATGTTTCAGCCAGTTTAACTCAATAGAAAATGCATAAATATATGAGCTTTTTTCTTAGATACAGCTGAGGGTCACAGCTGAAGATTAACTGACTAAGCTGTAAAAAACCTTCTGATATCTAGATTTTTAACTACCGATGGATGGAAAGTGTACAGTTACATCGTATTGTTTCATTCTGTTGTAACTTAAAAATGGCTGAAAGCTGAAGTTGGGGTTCTCCAAGTATCCCTGCCAATTAGCCAAAATACAATGTGACAACCATACCAGTAAAACCAGGAAAGCTTGTGTACATGCTGCAGCTGTACTACTGGTGGAAAAACAATCTACTTTTATGGGAAAAGTGTTTGCGTGCTATGCTAACTAGCATTCACATTCTCTGCAGGCTCAGTTGTATAGAACTGACTCTAACATAGAAGAAATGTAGGGATGTAGTGGTTGGTGTGGGTGTGTTTCCATAGAACCAGATATTAAATTTACCTATTTATTCCTTACATACAACAAGGATGCTACCTTGTTCCAACACGCCGATGTTCTGATCTGAAAGAAAGCCTTTCTATTCATTGGTCTCTCACAGTCCTTTAATCCTTGACACCTAAATTATACACTGTCACTCATCTGCCACTATAACCACTCGGTCTGTCACTGTACATGTGCTTATTCATGGATCCAGGAAAAAAAAACCCAACAACATCAAAATGGCTGAGGAAGGAATAAAAAGAAAAGCTGCAAACATTAAAAATAATGTAATCTATCAGCAGAAAGCTACATCAGAAATTCTTTGGTGCTTCTTATTGAAAAAATGTTTTGCAAATCTCTAGCAAACCTCTGATTTGCTTCCATTTAAATCAGCTCTGGTACTCCTTGAGAACAGCATTCCGTGGGAATAACTTCTGTTTTCTTTCCTAAATTTATTCTGTTCGCGCTTCACTGTCATCCCTTTAATACAGCAGGACTACCGCAGCCCTGACCTTTCCCCAACTTCTCCTTTGCATACTTTCTTTTGCTCTTTTGTTCCTACTGCAGCAAAGAACATTTTCACAAGAAAGCACACAGGATAAGAACGCCAGCTAAACATACAAAACGCAACAGGAAGTGCTTGCAGACGCAGCCATTGCAGAGGTCTAATTTAACTGATTTCCTTCTGCACTCTACCCTCGGTCTTGGAGTGGTTTCAGGCTGACAGATGATCTGACAAACACTGCGCTCTGCGATGCCAGCTCCACTTTCAGCAGCGGCGACTACTGCGGGGCACAGATAAGAGATCAGGCGATGCTGTGGGAGCGTCGGAAAGAAGGGCTTCCAATCTTTAACTCTCGACTCGTCTGTCTTTCATCAGATCTGGTGTTCAGATGGAAAATCAATTCCCCCGGTGAGGCACAGCAATCGCCCGTTTTGCCCGGGCGACCCGTGCAACCGCCACGACCGTGATTCTTAACGCTTTCCATTCATTTCTAAATAGAACCAAACGTGTCACATTTCACGTTTTATATTCCTGCATCAATGTGCGAGCGTGGCTTTGCGTGGAGTTTGCTCGCGTACGATGCATGTTAATATGCTTTCCAGCATTTTCTTTGAGTGTGTCTTGTAACTTTTCAGAGTGTTTGTGTGTGTGTGTATTTGAGCAATGCTGTGCGGAAGAAGGTTAGAAGACATATTCAGACGGTGTCTATTGATCTGTTTGACAGTCTCCTCATGTCTTTTACACGCCCCAGGATTGCACAATCACTCACATTGATAGCGCAACCCCAAAGCAGCAGAGAAGGAGGAGAGGAAAGGGGGAGACTTGTGTCCCTTAGAAGTGATTCTCTATTAAAAAAAGAAGAAAAAAGGGTGAATAAAGCAGGTGTAATTATTCACCAAATTGGCAAAAACAATGGTGTGGGAAGATCTGGAAGAGGATGGTAGCGATGTGATAAGAACCAGCTGGAAAGGAGGTTTGCCAAGAGTTCGAGAACAAGAGAGAGAGAGAGAGAGAGAGAACGAGAGAGACGGAGAATGGAGGACACACAAAAAGAGGGCAAGTAAAGGTGTTGTGGCGAAAACAAATGATTTATAGATATACGATATACGGTGCCATAATACATGTGCCAGCGCAAGATGGAAAAGAAAACACTTCCCAAGACTAAGTGTGTGTGCCTGGATGAGATAAACAGAAAATGAAACAATGGGGAAGAAGAGCAAACGGGAGCTCTCTTGTGTGCCGAGCATATTAAAGGAGGTGCTGCGGGGCAGCGGTTCAACAAGAGGGGTTTACACAGCGCACACACATTCGCTCTAACATATTTGCTTGATTTCAGCCTGCGTGCAATGACACCCCCCCCCCCCACACACACACACACACACACACACGCACACGCATGCAGACACTAATTGATCCCGTTGCAGCAAAGAAGCTGGCAGGAAGGCAAGACATGAGGATGCTACCTTGTGGCTTCTGCCCACACAGAAATAAATAGGCTACTCTCGCCACATTACAGCAATGCACACGTCAATTAGGGAGCAGCTGCAGAGGCAACATGACTTAAGCATGGCAGACGACCTTTTCTTAGGAGTAGGAGGCGTGCGGTAAAGAGGTTCTTGACACATTACCACCCGATTTCTTTTAATTAAACAGTTTTCATAAATATTCCCGAGCGAGCGGCCGGCTCAAACATTGTTCCAAGAGTATTCATATCAGTTGCATGGCCTTGGGAAGAAAAGAAAAAAAGCAAAAATAAAACAATCCCATTAGGATGATGCAACTGCTGAAGTCTCTTGATGTATTTTCATGGTAATTAGGCCTAAATCTAAAACCCCTGTGATCCTTCGCTGAATTTGATTGAACTCACGTGAACCCAGAGCCAAGGTAAATTTTTTATTTCAAGGACAAGCAGAATGTTTACAAAGCAAAAACGTGACTGTGGAGAATGAGACTGTGGAGGATGAACCAAATGGTAACAGGAAAACAGCAATGACACCATGACTCACCAGATGAAAAAACGCCTTTTCCCCTACGCAACATTTCTGACCAGAACAGAGAGCCTGCCTGTAATGGAGCGTTTGCAGCGTTTGTACGCTTCTGTATGTTTGGGTGTGTATTGACCCTTTGTACGTGACGTCCTGCTCTTCAGAAAGCGACCCACTCCGCCATGAGGGACATCAAACCAAACTTTTCTCCTGTAAAACCTGTCAGAGCAGACAGTTGCTGGCCTAAAAAAAATGCTATTATTTAGATGATTTCACGGTAAACAAGGTAGTAGGGTGACGGCTGCACAAACGGACAAGGATGCAAACCAAACTTGTCATTTTATTGTAAAGCTTCTGATGAGGAAGGAAGGCAGCGATGGGTATCAGTCATCAATCAGGACTGTCAGCCCTCGGTGTATAGCAAACACTTTTTACATGATAAGAAGATTAAGATTCATGTACTTCATAAGTAATTAAGATTATCAAGATGTAGTCAAATATTGCATTAACACATACTGTTATTAGTAGCTATGGAGAGAATTCCTTACTATCATGTAGCCTATATGTATAAAAAAAACTGGTTAGCATCTAGACTTTTGTAAGCTTTCATGTCTGTCCTGTGTAAGTGGAAACGTCATTTATGACACAGAGGAATAAATCCTGTGGTGTGAATTCAGGTAAAGTTGGCAATTTGATCAAGTCAACAAACACTTCAGAGGGGAGGAGGAATGGGTCGGTTAAGCTAGCTACTTCCAACTTTTGTAAATACCTATGAGCCCATCTCGGGCTTCTACTTCCACAGACAAATTATCTCAACTTGACAAAGTAGAAGCCATGGCTACACTGGCAAAAACAACTTGGGAAAACAATCGTAGTGGCTCTGTTCAATACTCCCAAACATCACTTCTGATGCCCATCATGGCGCCTCTACATCATTAAGTGGTATAGTTGCAAAGGGTCACTTTCTCTTATGTGGACCACAGTTAGCAACAGCTCTGAGAATGTTGTCCAAAACACTCTGTAGCTTACTGATTAGGAATGCATTTCCTTTTCCTGCCTCAAAGCAAGACGCGCTCTGTTCGATGGCGATCTACTGACTCCAGAAGTTAAAAAAAAAAACATGAAGCTCAAACTATCAAACTGCATCTCGTGCTAAACTGGTGCTCATTTGTGCTTAACACCACTTTCCTCTTGAAAATTCTTAATCTGGATTTCTCCTCCTACCAGGCCATCGTAGTTTGGCCAGAGGAGGGAACCTGTTTTATCAGGAGCGAGATGTTGTCTGGCAGAGACCACAACCTATCAGAATGTTACCATGGTTAATGAGAGCTAGTTTCATTTTGTCAACTCTATGACCAGAAAAATACACTAATTTCAGCTTAGTATGTCAGAACAATATAAGCTACTGCTAACATTCCCATATAAATTCATCATTTTCCAACCTGCACCTCCTTTCTCCTATTAATAGTACGATTTCATTAAAAATATATATTGCTTGAATATAGTATCAAAAATGAAGCCATGACACTCTTCCCATTTGCTTTACATTTGTGTAGTACATGATAAAACCACCATTTTAAAACATTAATTCATCATAGCTCACAGGAGCAACCAGTAGGACCAGAGGTAAAAGTGTAAAACACTGGGAAATCCATTAAATTAGTGAGGAGCCTATTAAAAATCAAATTTACTGCATAGAAACTGGAGCTGATACTGGCCCTATAAATTGCTCCTAACTATAATAAATTATTCATAATGAACTTTTTGGATAGTTCGACTATGCAAATGGACCCGCGCATTAACACTGAGAGCCAGCACTGCAGGTTTCTTTTTTGGAGCCATCTTCATCTGTCCTCTCCTGGAAATGAATTAAAATAATCATTCATTGTTAGTGGGAGGAATTCGCATTGCCATCACAAGACTATGATATGTCAAATCAGATCACTGAGTACTATTTTTAAATGCCTCTGTTTGCTCAGTGGGTGAAACATGCTTCCGTTGTGAGTAACACTAATCAGAGCGGGTCTAACAGTTCTGCAGGGTGAAGGAAGAAGGTGGTATATGTGACGATGAGTCCACTGGGATGAGCATCGTTGCCCTGCAAAGTTATACATATCCTTTGGACTTTTCCAGTGTGTTTTGTTAGTTTTTAGAATACTGGTAGAGCAACACAGAGCAAGTGGAAAGAAAATGACACTGGGTTTTCTGTTCCTTGTTTACACAAAAAAAAAAGTTTTGAAAAGTTGGGCAACAGAGTCCATCTTTAGTAATAATTTAATAAGTTGAAATAATAAACGACTCCGACTATGGATCGACGTTAAAGTTATTCAGTAACGGGAGCTGAAAATGTTGCCACCACATCACAACAAGATGGAGGAAGTTCACAGAAAGAAAGTGGAACTAATAGAAGCGGCGTCTTGTGGAGCGTTCACAGCAGCTGTAGAGAAATATGTGTGGATGTGGAGCAGAAACTCAGAGTGGAGGGACTGTGATGTAATGCACCTCACTGACACAGACTTTCTTCATTAGGTCAGAATTTTCAGAAACAATTTTCAATTTGTTTACGTCTGGATTTACTACTTCTGACTTCTCTTGGTGCAGAATCAGGACACACACCTCATGTCTCGTGTTTTAGTTGTGCGTGTGTGTGAGCTTAGTGAGTTGGTTGAATCAAATGTCTTAACTGTGAAGCTCATTTTATTTCGTGACTAAACTCTTCAATATTGGAAACAAGCTGTCTGTGTTTGTTCGTTGTATCGTCCTGCGGTTCAAGATGGCGCCATAACGCCGGTGATGAACTTATGCCTTCAGTTCTTGTTATTTAAGAGGTAGGCCTTACCAGGCAGGTCTGATGAATAATAACTGAGGCTGAACTCTTTGGTGTATCTAATGAGTGGTGCCCAGATTCAGTCATTTTTATAATTTAAATTACTAGTTTTATTAATATTTGTCGTAAGCAATAATAATAATTTTTCATAGACAAAATTAAACCTACTGAAATCAACATTTTCGGCTGCAGAATTCTGACTTCGAACAATTTTAGTGTCCCCGTTTCAGGTGCTGCTTAAATTAAATAATTCACTTTATTCGTAAATTAATTGATAATAAATCATTAGTTGTAATTGCTCATAATTACATCTGATTCCCAACAGGAAAATGGACAGACTGTGGAATCGAAGGGAAGGTGGATGGAACACTAAACGGGGCGATCATAGAAGAAAACACATCAGAGATGCAAAAGACTGGAAGTTCTGCCATCCAGCAGGCCAACGACCCAAACAGAAGACCAGTTCCACCTCACAACTCTGGGCTACTTTCTGTTGATCTGCCACATAAAATCAAAAATCAAACATGTCCAACTCTGTGGTTGTAACCTCACAGAATGTGGAAAAGGATATGATGACTTTCATAAGGCACTTGGGTCTGGACCGCTAAAACTAACATCACCATCGTCTGCTACATTTCCTTTCCTGGAGGAAAAACTCATTTGTCCTCTGGGCATTGCGTCTCTTCAGCCTGGCTATCAGTGCTGCACAAAGAAGTAACATTTACTACGAGTCAGATCATATTCTCATCATGATTCCAGCTGAGCCTCATCACATGTTCATCTGTTGTCTTCAAACTGGAATCAATTAGATGACAAGGCAGGTTGGCATGGTGACCACAAAGCAATCAGGGGGCAGTGACAATTACATCTATAAAAACACAATAGGCATAATTCATACAGTAATTTGATAAGTGCTTACAATGTATACTGTGTAATTGATTAGAGTGGTTTGTTTAAGTCTTCTGTCCGTATACTTTAAATAAGAATACCTATTCTGTGAATTAAAGAAGAGAAGAATCATTTTGGAAAATTAATGGTTGAAGAAAAAGTAAACGCATTGAAACCCTCAAATTAGGTTTGATTTCAACATAACTTGATACATATGCAGACCAGGTTTCATTCATGTAACTTGTTACATTTGCAAGATTTTTGCACGTCCAGAATGCAGTTTTTGTTTCTTGTGGTTCCTCAGAGACGGATTATTGAACTGAGGAATCCAGCAAACTTCAACGCACTATTAAAGAACACTGTTGTTCTTTTCTTCTTTTACCTGTAATATTAATCTCCCTTTTGGGAGTTCTATTGAACCGAGTTCAGTAAACTCGGTCCAAACATGTCACATTTGTTCCATTTTCAGCTTGGTGCGGTTCACTTTCACACTGAACTGTACCAAACGAGCCAAACCCTTTAAAAATCCAAACCCTCGCCTGTGATGGCGCTGCACCAAGAACCACTGAAGGAAGAAACGTGAAAACCATTGAAGAAGAAACTGAACACAACTTCCTTCTTCACGAAATGTAGACAAATTGCATCACATCTTAGTTCACATTTTATTGGTTGCAGGATTTCTCTTTTGTCAACGGCAACTGAGCACGAGTCATTTATGCTGCTAGGACCTGGCTCAACTTCTGTCAGCTTTGGTCTGGGTTTTTGTGAAATCTAAAACTATTTTGAGGTATAAAATTCGTTATCTTTGTCTCATACTCGACAAATCTATCTGGTGTCATGCTTGTCAGTTCATATCTGAAAGGTTTAGACTTTCAGCAATAGCTCGCCGTTTGGATAGTCATCAGATGAGCTTCTGCAAGGAAGGGATTGCCCACAGCATCACTACACCAAGCCGTGTGCCAACACAAGATGAAAATCTGATACTGATTTAGAGGCAAACGAGTTTCTTTAAAACATATTTTTTTGTATTTTGTTTCTGTTTTTAAACTTGAAATTTTGACCAACATTTAACATTTGACACTGGAACTGGAAGACATTTTAAATATCCAAAATAAATGAACAAAAACAACAGAAAACAAAACAAATAAAATACATTTTTAAGTCTTTATAAACAAAATTGTCCTCCAAAAAACAGGGCTGGTTGACCAAAACACCAGACTTTCCAGTTTTTGGTAGAGAGAGAAAAACGACAAATCATGCAAATAGAAGTTATTGAGCTCGCTTTAATTTATCATGTGATTAATTGATTTATTGTTTATTGTGACAGGCCTAATGGTGCCATCAATAACTTCAAATACAGAAGAAGAAATTTATGTCCCACAAGCTGTGCAGCCGAGCGGGCGGTGGAGCAGACAGGGCGGTATGAATGAGTCCTTACACAGCATGACTGAGTTTGGTATGAGTCACATTCTGGGTTTGCATGTGGTCTGTTGGGCAGTGGCCTGATACAACCACCTGGCCAGTACATGGGGGCACCCACTCACATCCTGTCATACTGAAAATGTTGTAAAGAATCCAATACCTGATTCTGGATGACAGGCACAGATGGCATTGCGTGCTGAAGCACATTATGAAAAATCTGATGATCCTTTCTTAGTGTGTTCTGTCTTAAACAACATAAAGCCTTAAAAAATGTTTGAATACACCCATCTGGCTCATGATGGCACAACGTTTGTGCTCTTGGATGTGCCATCTTCTTGTAAACTGAATCACTTGCATGCCAATTAAGGTTCTGCATTTGGGCCAAGTTACATATCAGACTAAGATATCTTCTGGATGATGAAGTAGATTCTGAATCTTTTCTTTTTCTGCAGAGAGCATATGTAGAATGACATTCTGACGAAACAAATGCTGATGTTTTAGGTCATAATCTGCTTGAGCTGCAGTGACTAATTCAAATCCCTATTTTTGAAACATTGTGTTTCCTTCCCCGTCTTTGTGGTTTAGCTGATACGAGGCGCATAAAATAATAATAACACAGATAAAGGATTAGTCTATTATGTAGACTTGTTTTGTGAGATGAGTGTCTATGCTTTTTAAACCTTTAAAGTTTCTTTTGATACAGCATGGAAGTTCTTCAGACTTCATTCAGGCAATTTAAGATGGGATATTTTTTTAACAGTTGGGAAATTGAACTACTTATGTTGAAATTAAATAAGAATTTATTTTAAAAAGAATTTGTACTTAGCTTTCATTATTAAAGAACAGCAGGTCACATATTACAACCACAAATAAAACTGTGTAATGAAACTGGACGATAATGTCCCATCCTGAAGTTACAGGAAAAGTCAGACGTGTTGTTTTAGTTTAGTTCACCTTTAACCCAAGTAAAATTTACATATTGGTCCATATTGATAGGACATAAGGGTGGGCATTTATTGCATGATTTATCATTAAAAAAAAATTCTTATAAGATTTTACTTTATCATTATCACAATAAATAATGTAATAAGAAATGGTTTAAAAACCCCTACATCTTCCGTATTGTCAGAAATTTTATTTTTACTATTTTTATCCACTGCTTGTTCAATAAAGGTGTTTCAATATATTTCTAAATTTGATTACATTAAATGCAGTTAGTGTGTGAATTTTGGGGAAACAAATGAGACGACTTCATGTAGTTTGTTGTCCTGAAAAAGTATATTGCAAATAGTGTGTTTTTCCAGAGAAGTATTTGTGTCATACACAGATAGTAATAAACAGTTCTTATCATCACTTTTATTGTTATCACAGTAGTATCACAAAATATTGTGACAAAACTTCACATTTATATTGCCCATCTCCATCTTGTTTATTTATCAAATAAATCTTTCTCTTACTGTTCATTCGGTGTCCTGTATTGGGTTCTGCATTTTGGTCAAGAAAACACCCAGAAACACGACACCTCAAATAATTTTCACAATAAAGGTCCCAGGAAAATCCACAAAGGGCCTGTATACACATGCTGGGTTCAAGACACACAGATCAAGCTGAGAAAAGGTGGCTTCAGGATGTGTAGTTCATTCAAATTTGGAGGCATATTGTCCAGATCGGTGTAAGAAATTGCTTTGTTAGTGAAGGAGAAACGATGCTAAACACTTGCAGAGTTTTTGACAAAGACAGATGAGGGTGTGACAAATCTTTTTTGAAATCATTTCTGCGTGTTTGTTTTATTAATCCAGGCAGACAGACTGGGAACAGGAAATGACACTACAATAAGAATAGATATATAATGACTAATAACAAAAAAAAAAAGATGAAGCGTGTGTTATAGGACTACCAGACACTGTGTCATCACTTTTAGATAAATATCTATTACTTCACTTGACCAAAGCAAGTTAGTCCTGTCGGCACTTCAGCTCTTCTGATTACTGAGGCTCTCCCTGGCGCTTCCCATCTAGTCCTCATGCTTCTCTCCGTATTTGAGCTTCAGCTTCATTTACTGCACATGTCAGTCTAACTCTTCAGCTTTATGAAGTACACCCATACAATAAAGTTCAACAGTTCTAACTGCCCTTTTTAGTTTAGTTCATGCTTCAGTGTCCAGGACAAGGTTTTGATCCATTTAATCTCTTCAACTTTGATTTTTGCCATGACATAAGTAAAGAGGATGCAGCCATATGGAAACTTCAACTCCTCACAGTCATCAGAATCATGGTATTTTTTTAGAAGCTCTTTTAAAGCAGAATTCTTAAAAAAGTTCAATATTGTTTTGGTGATTGGAAAAGTGGCAGTTTACACAGAGTTTATGTTAGTATGGTAACTTCATATTGTTTAACTCTATACAGACTGTATTTATATGCATTTATATTGAAAATTAATTCCCAACTCAGTGCAAAGAAATCAGGAAACACCAGGCTGACCGGAAGAGGGGAGGACACTGTACACATAGGGCCAGGGCCAGGGCCGGGGGCCGGGGGCCGGGGGCCGGGGGCCGGGGCCGGGGGCCGGGGGCCGGGGGCCGGGGGCCGGGGGCCGGGGCCGGGGGCCGGGGGCCGGGGCCGGGGCCGGAGCCGGGCTTACTGGGTTGGGCTTGCAACCATTGATAACTGCTTGCAGTTTGTTTGTTTTATTTTGAGTTTTGCTTGTTATTTGTTTGTTTTTTTGTTTGTTTGTTTAATTGTTTTTTGCTTGTTGTTATCAAAAAGGTTCAAATTTAAGTATAGACACATATTAATTACATATTAATATGCAATTAGCTAACTTAGACATCACTTTTCATAACTCCTACCACTGATGGGAGCAAAGTTATTCCATTGTGTTCCATGCAGTTCATCCGGAATATAGATTAATAAGTCATAGTGGCAGATGTTCATCACCTTGAGGTTAGCAGTTTATTACTCCATTAATCACTGCCTTGAAGATGGAAGGCAGCCATATTAGATTTAACGGGGAGGATGCAACAACTGTGAACTCTTCTCCAAGTTAGATCTTTCCCAATAGGAAATTCTGTCTCCTTGGTACAAAATGGAATGCTACATTTAATGACGCTCTCCCATGTGTTCTGCTAGTAATTTATATGTTAAATTTTCTGCCAGCCCTTCAATCAGAGAGCAACAAGCAATTCCATAGCACATTTTGGAGCATGTGATGCTGAGAATAGGAATTTCTGCAAAGTGCTAGAAGACGAGGAGTAAGCAACAGATTGTTTTCTTCCTGTGTTAACAAGTGAGTCGGGTAAATGTAGATCTACCTCTTGCATGTGATTTTAGAAACACACGGGGAATATGAAGAGCAGATTTCCAACTTGGGTGGAAAACTACTAATAATAAAAATGATAAAAAGAAAACAGAACTGTGATTCAACAAAAACAACAATCATTTGGCACACAGCAAACACGTAAAACAAAAAAAGGGAGAGAAAAGCATTTACAGAGTAAATGACAGACCGCTGTGAGCTGCAGTGTAGTCGGAGTGAAAGTCCTTGGTAAAACCACAGCTCCTGTGGATAAAACACTGGATTCTGTGCCAGAGCCAAAAATACATGCAGCTTCTTTGTGTTGATGCAGGTTATTAAGCACTGAGAATGCATACATGGGCACAGTATGAGCCACTAATGCTCTTCTAAAAGAAAAGGACTGCCTCAACTCACACAAAAGACCAGCAAAATATTCAGATGTCAGTCTGCTCTCACTGCCATCTGTCATGATGTTGTGCAGTAGTTTGGTCACCTGCAAAGCATGTTGTTTCTCAGCCCACAGTGTGTGTGCTGGCGTGGGGTGTGTGTGTGTGTGTGTGTGTGTGTGCGTGTGTGTGTGTGTGTGTGTGTGTGTGTGTGTGTGTGTGTGTGTGTGTGTGTGTGTGTGTGTGTGGGTGTGTGTGTGTGTGTGTGTGTGTGGGTGGGTGGGTGTGGGTGTGTGTGTGTCACCTTGCAGTTCCCAGACAGAAAACACTAAGGACACATCTTAGTTGTTGTGTTAAGAGACACTTAGGTTCTGAGTTTAGTTCAGCGGCTATAGATATAAAGAGATAGAAAACTGTTACACAACAAACTGTTGTCTTGATTAAAAGCAGCTGTTTCTCTTCATCTATGTAAATCCGCAGCTTCCAGACTCGCTCCGCACGACAGACTGGTCTGAGTGGCTCACATTTCTGACAGATTAAATGAACAATAAAAAAAAGAAATTCAGTTGAAGAACATTTTAAAAATGGTCAGTATATATTTTTAGATCACAAAATTTTAGTCATGCATATTCAGTGCATAACAATTATTTTAATCCATTGAACATCATAACAATTAATTGCCCAACTGTTTGTATTTAGTGTATTTAAATTGTTCTTTGTTGGTTTATGTACTTTTCCATCTTACATCATTATGCATTTTTTTTCTTGTAAGACATGATTTTAAGCTATCTGTACTTCATACTAGCCATAATTGCACTTTAAGCATGTTATTCAACATTTTTATTGTTTTTTATTTAATGCTTTATGTACCATTTTTTTACCTTTGCTTTTATTTTTCCTTGTGATGGTCTTGTTGTGGTCTGTGTCAGTGTGTGTTTTGTATGTTCAAATCAAAAATCTATAAATAAAGCTTGAAAAACAAATTCATTGATTAATCTGATTTAAAAATGGTACATTCTTCAGGTTTTTTGCTTAATCAATTCAACTAATCTTATGCAATATGAAAAATACATAAACATTAATTACAAAAGGAGTCATTTTATCGCCTAAAATTAAAAAACATAGCAATTCATCTACTGTACCCATGATCATTTGTGATAAAGGATGCCCCTGCAACTAAAAAATACATTTAACATCAACATGTGAAAAGCTCAGCCCACTCTGAGCTTTCCACAGACTGATATCAATATCAGTTTGCCGGACTGAACATCAACATGGTGAAGAGCTGATCTGTTCATTATTACGTTTCTTTTCATAACTGGGAACCTGCTTTGTTCATTATGTTTTTTAATGCAAAAAACGGTACACAAAAATATGCATTTTGATTAAAAAAAAAACTTTCTTTGTCTGTAAATATGGTATTTTTAGCTTCACTTGGATCATATTTTGTAAAAAAAAAAATAAAATAAATAATAAAAAAATGAATAAGCACATTTTGCTTATTAATTATTAGTTAATCAAAAAAAAGTCAATAGAACCGATGGGTTGTCTCCATCAGTCCAAACTCACTGGGGTGTTTAATCAACAAGATACAGTAACTGCCGGTGCAAAATGGTGAGAACAAAGACAGTTTGATTAATCACTAAAGAGACGCTTCCCTCAGTGTCAATGAAAAGCCAGCATTTCGAAAAATGCTGCCAGCATTTGACACCCAGCACTCAGTAGTAAGTTGACACTTTAGGTCTTTTTTTTTTTTTTTTTTTCACCAAAGTTCTAACTGGTTTATTGTCTGAATCTGTTAATTAATATATTTTGTAGGGCAGGGTTGCTTACAGATAATTCATAACCCATTTTATTTGTTTTTGGTTTGTTCAGTTGTTTTGTTTATTTCAAAAGTTTTCCAGTTCCAGAGGTGAATGTTCTTTAGACAGTAGTTTAATGATCTTTTAAAGGGTGTCCTGGGGTCATTATGATATTTTTATCCTATTAGTTCACAATGGTCACAATTATCACTTACTGCAATAATTTCTGGGACAATGTATTGCCCATAAAAATGTATTACTTAAAACTCCCTGAAACATCTTCGCCTGGTGTGAAAAGATTGCCAACATCGCCGTTCCTGTAACACTTCACTTGCAGCTCTCAGCTTTTTTTTCTTCTCTTAGAAAACATAAATCAGAAAAGTGGCCCAGAAAAAATATGGATTATCTTACACTCTGAGAATGTTCAATCACTTGTTTGTATTAAAGAGGAAAAGTACATGCAAAAGCAATGGTTTATTTAGAAGTTGACCACTCAGAGAAAGAAAGACAAAAAAAGAAATGACTGTTGTACAGCATTTACAGCACATCTGGTTAAGAGGAGAGGAAATATGGAATCACCCTGTTATGAAACTAATCCCTTCACAAGTCTGATTTTAGAGATGAGTGTACAGAAAAGAGAGTCCTTGCAGATCTTAATGGACTGGCTGAGTAACAGTCAGCACATTAATTATATATTTACATAGCGCCAAAACACAACACGTCATCTCGGGGCACCTTACTAAAATGTTAATTCAATCCAGTCACACACAAATGATCCCAGCTGACATGTTTTCTACATGCCTGGTCAGTTACAACCTTGTAAAGAGTTACAGAGTCCTGTTATCTGGACATGAAGACTATTTCTGCAGTATATATTTTTTCATCCAGTTGTAGTCAATCAAAAAAGCTGAGCATATTGCTGCCAAACCACAGCTGCGTTCCAAAACACCGGACTGAAAAACCTTTCATCCTGAGCACCAACCAGTCAGGGCATCTCTTTTGAATATGTACACTCATTTTCTTAAGATATAAACCTGTTCAAATGTCGGGTTTTTTTCTGAGTACAAATGCGAAGCAATCAATTTTTTTATTATTATTTTATATTAACTGTACAAGTTACAGAAATGTGCACTTTATTGAGTTCATACATGACATCTAATCTACTTATTCTAGTCAATCTCAGCGTTTCTTGACATTACAGATTTGCATTATTTATAATGTACATGTACAGTTTTACTATAAAAAAGTTCTCTTTTTAGGTCACGGCTGTCCCGGATGAGAATGAATGACCTCTTCATTCTTTGTAAAAATGGAAACAGTAAAAAAATCAAAAAACTAAGAGGTGTATCAAATACCGATTGTCACCATTGTGGTTGTGTGCAAAATGTTGATAATTTACCAAAGAGGAGTAAAACTGAACTGAACTGAACTGAACTGAACTGAACTGAACTGGTTCTTGTTTTTCATTTTCTTTAGATGGAACTCGACTTTCTTTCAAGGAGGATGAATTCATAAACAGAACATGAAATACCAGAGAGCTTTGACTGAAAATCTCTGCTTGAAAGAGAATGAGGAAAGGATTTTATTGAGTCCAGTCATATGTCAAAACCAACACAGAACACCGGATTTTCATGTCCGGAAAATCTATGTTGTTTTTTTTAGCTTAGCTCAGCAGCTGAGGTTGGTGCAGCATTTTTGAAGTTCACATCACAAAACTTTGACATATTAATGGGGTGTGTCGACTTTCGACTAACAACGCAGGCATTCAGTCCAGAACAGCCGATGCCAGAACAGTGCTTACAACAACGGAAGTGCATTATAATCATTAGCTAAAAGGCCTACAATACTAAACTTTTATCTACTTGATGCAGGGCTGGCTGGATAATGTGAAGATGACAGATGGTCATACCTTAATTGAGACAGAAGAAGAAATTAAGAGATTACACAGGAGAGAAAAAAAAAACTTCTGCAAGTCACTCCTCTTCCTCAAAAGCTTGAAAGACGAGAGGGGAGAAAAAAAAAAGATCCTCCTGTAACCTAATAAATTAATCACTCAACTAATTAACCAAATGAATCATTTCCTTAATCACCACGCCAGCAGGAGTTACTGCGGTCAAAGAACAGCCTCATCTTGGCTGTTTTAAAGGGGGAGGAACAAGCTTTGGGGGAAATTAATGGGGCACTCGCTTGATGCTCTTACTGCGGCTGGCACGGCATTAAACAACTGGAGATATCAAACCCAAATCCTGTGTGCATAAACACACTCGGGTCTATGCTGCAGCAATGAAAGTGCAGATAGCGTTATTATTCTGTCTTAAAGATAGAACAGATGTGCATTAAAAACAATCCCTGTTAGAACCATGGAAAGCTCGCTTTTGCCGTGGCAACGACTTCCATTCGGTCCCCAGGAGATTTATCCTAATCTTAACCGCGCCAGGCCCGCGTGAACACACAGCAAAGAGGAGTCAGAATGAGCGAGAGCCGTGATGTTTGGTTAACAATAATCTGAGTTATATAGGACAGCTTCGACACAAACAGGCAACAAACTCAGAGAGGAGGAAGTTATCTAAAATCCTGACAGATCACACACACCCAGCCTGAAACACACACACACACCTTTATCCCTCCAAGAATCAGATCGGAAGTGTTCCCTGCTACACTCTTCAATTGTGCTTCCACTCGTATCAAAATCCCTAAAGTGGGAGCAAAAATAAAAATGCGAGCGAAGGGAGAAAGTGCGACAGAGAGGCAGACGGAGAGAATGAGATGGGATTACAGGGATAATGGGAGCAGATGGAGGGAGGTCAAGGCTCCGGCAGGACTCTCCACTCCACGTGGATTAAGAGACTTCTCTAGTGAGCCATCAACAACCCAACGGATGCTCCGTTCCTAGCGCCTGAGACGCCAATCTCAGTCTGACCCCCCCCCCCCCCACGCCTGTCCACCTTCTAAGCCTGAAAATGAAAACTCGCAATCGTTTAGCATGAAACTTTGAAAAATAAAAAAGTGAGGTCGCAGAAACGCATTCCGTCCCAAGCCCCCTCTGCTCCACACGGCACATCAAACTCCTAAACAGTCAGGCTTTTCGGCTCTTTTAAAAGCTGCTAAGGCTCCATTTTCACTGATCCTCCTCGCAAAAGTCTGTATTGACCTGCATCTTGTGGAAAATGCATCAAAATTCAGATACAGGAGCAAGGCAGGACACAGCGAAGATTGAATGAGTGACCCGAATGAACCGAATGAGATGAGCGCCGGTCAGAAGAGGATTTAGACAGATAAGAACAATATGTGACGTGTGTGTAATGCTGAAAGTCACTAAGCCATTTCACACATCATGGTGTATCTCATTTATACTAAAATACAAACAGCAATGCATCATCAGGGCAAACTTTCCTTGCACTAAACACGTTGGGTTTAACATCTTCATAATTCAGGCTCATGTCTGGGTGTTTACATTGAAATCTGAAACACGATTCGGACAATAGCTGCATTTAGAACAGAAACAGAAAAGTGAGCAGAATGTTGGTGAAGCAAACTGCAGGGACAAAGACTTTGTGGTCGCAGATTATTGAAGTGGTAAGTAGAGTCTCTGTAGCTGCGTTTCCATTACGAATGTGTGCGAATCTTTGATCTTTGTCGATATTCCACTATTGTTTAGTGGGAACTATTGCAGTGTTCCCACTAAAGAAGAAATGCAATTAAAATCAGACATGTTCACGTGATGTCATTAGAAAACATGCCACATCATATCTCTCAAACTATTTCTCATCGTCTTCTTCTTCGTGGTTTGCTCCAGCGGCAACATCTGGTTGATGATCATGTTACTCGTGTGATTAAAAAAAAAAGTGTTTCCACTGACGTTTTGCGAAATAAACCATTTGTGATATGGCCA
This sequence comes from Xiphophorus maculatus, assembly GCF_002775205.1. Taxonomy (NCBI): domain Eukaryota; kingdom Metazoa; phylum Chordata; class Actinopteri; order Cyprinodontiformes; family Poeciliidae; genus Xiphophorus; species Xiphophorus maculatus. The sequence continues at coordinate 31,887,663 of NC_036446.1, read as the reverse complement.
AAAAACCCACCTGATATACAGCCAAAATATTTTTATCAGAAACCAAGTTGATTTTTTGTTGTTGTTTGTTTCCATTCAGCAAATTTATTTATGAAACAATTACATAGCCAATGGAAACACACTTTATTAGGCAAAGGTTGCAATTTCATATCTCCTTGCAAGTTTTCATCATGTGTTTGGATTTTCTTCCTGGTACCCCAGTTTTGTCCCCTAGTCCAAAAAAGTTGAAAAAAATTCCTCTTAGTACTTAGTTAAGCATCCATCAGCCTGACCCCCCCCCCCCCTCTTCCATACTTCATCTGAGGCCAAACAGTTGATATGTGGTCACACAGTCACAGGACATTCGTATTCACACACACCTTTCATGCATGGTGTAGACCACCTGGGTACACCCCTCCCCTTTCAGTGTATGTGAGGGCGTCCCCATACACTGATAAAACTGTCACAGAGACATCTCCACACCTTTCTGCAGACAGTCACCTCCATAAACCACAACTTTGTATCTTCCATTCAGGAGTTTTTAGCCTTTTGATGATCACTGTAGGTATTTTGTGAAGAATCGTACAAACACGCGTAATTTCTCACCGCTTCTAATAAACGTTCCTCAAAAGGTTTTATGTCGCCTGCCAATACAAAAGCCATGGAGTGGAAGTGCGTCAGAAGTAAAATACAAACACTGCTGTCCGGGCGCATTTCTACATTACACAAACTTATGACCAATCACACAACGCACTGCACAGAGCTGTGTGCAAATAGTTTGACTCTGGCCTGGTGTCCATAAGGGGAGGAGAACGCCTCCTTGTGAACAAAGTGACGCAATTTTTCCCTTGCGACTCTGTCAATAAGAGCTGATTTCAATGTGTCAGATGACGAACAGCAGAGCAGTACAGCCCTCTGAAAAGTCAAAAGGAAACTTCTGACCTTGGGGAAACAGTCCACTTTTCTTTACTTCAGGAACATATCCCCAAACTGAAAGGTTCTAGCTGCCACAGTCCTGGTCAGACAGCGATGAAGTGGGAAATTGTCCCGTCAGACCGTCAGTTCCCGAAACAACACACAAAATAACCTCGGAAAACCACACACAGGATCAGTACGACTGGACCGCACACAGAGTAAAAAACTTGTGGTGTTTAAATGACCCCGTCTCTGATGACCGCAGGGGGGTTAAGAACGAGTTTTATGAAAGCAGAGGAGAAAGATACTAGCTTAAGCCTAGCCTAGCATTTCAGTAAACTACTCAGTATGGTTTTGCTACCAACAAATGTCTATTTTGACTCAATACACAAGTCAAGAGTATTAAGTAGGAAAAGCCTGATATCTTATGGTCACCATAGAGTTAGGTGTAAACACTAACAAACTCAAATTGGATTGGATTTCAGTAAATTATTAGAGAAACATGAAACAACTTGTTAGTCTTTTAGAGTAATTATTATTGTGTTATTATTATTGACAGAAAAAGAGTGACTTTTGATAAAACAATAGTTTATTTAAAGAAAACACACACACACACACACCCATCAGCTACAACATATTTCATCATATGGCAGATTTTGGAGCACTTGTTATAATTACAAAAAGTCTGGATACCGGCCCATAACAACGTGTCCTTGTAAAAACAGATGTCAAAACTCTCAGCTGAGTGCCTCCTCATAATTAAAAGCAACAAACCAGCTCTAATTCTGATACGGGTCTCAGCGGGCCACACTGGATCTATACGGCGAAGTTCATTCAAGTGATTCAGACAATCCATCCTGTTGGGCCGGGCCTGTCCCAGAATCAGGATCCGGGATAACCCACATTGCCAAACCCAATAGTTTGCATTGATTGTGTGAATCCAGGCGAGGGCTGCTAACTGTTACAAGGGAAGTCTCAGATAACTGCAGCCAACAGAGAAACGGTCACGATAAGTTTTCACGACTGGCAGGTCGCAGCGTGTGTTTGCTCTCGCTGCGGATGTACAGGTGATAATAAAGCTGCTGCTGGGATGGCCGTTACGCGCCGTGCGTCTCCCCTGACATCCCAGCATCTGTTGCCGCTGTCAGCAGCAGCAGCAGGCACATTCCCTCTGCCCTAATCTATCAAGGCGCATGAATCATCATCGCCGGCGTTGATGAATGTCGCTCACTTTAAGCTCTACTGCTGCCGCTCTGGGACACTCTGACACCGCTTAACCCACAACAAGCTGGAATGTGTGGCTCTTAGCAGTAGACCTGACACGCTTTTTTTAAATCTCCATGATTCAGACCTCAGGTTGTTGATTGTCCACTGACTAGTTTCCTCATTAATCATATTTAGAAATGCAACAAACACTGACCTGCAGTTATGGGGTCCCCTAAGGAGAATTTTATTTGGGTTCTCCCAGTTCAGCCCACCATTCACCACAGCATCACTGACTAAAACGTTGACTTCCACATGCTTCATATATACAGAGATTGATATTAAAACAGGGGGAAAGTGTTGCCTCATATGGGGTCCATTTGTAAAGTTACAGAGTCCAAATTTAACAGCAATAATTTGGGGGTAAATATAGTCTGTCATAAAAGAGAAAAAAATGGGGATTCATTTTTCAAAGTCAAATTTTCACTTGGATTTGTATGTTTTTCATACATTTATAAATGTGAGTTTCAAACTAAGTGTTTATTCAGCAAGAAATCTTTGACGCTAAATATTTGGTCTGCAAGCTAAATACTTAGCTGCAACCATACATTTAATTAGCGCGCTAAATCTGAAGCTGTTTATGTGAAACTGAATATTTTCTTATCAATAGAAATATTGTATTGAAGCTACACATTTAGCACAGAGCTAAATATTTAGGTAATATGTAAATCTCCGCAGGTTTTTCGAACCTCTTTATAAACTCTATCTCTTGTCACCTATTTAAACTAAGCTGGAGAGGAATTCAATACTTTCCCACCGTCACAACAGTTATAGCAACAAGAAGAAATACTCCACATTGATTTGATGCAGTGCCGATGGGAACATCAGCTACTTAGACACAGGTAACAGGTATTCTAAAAATAGCTCCGTGGAATGACATTTAGTATGACTTTAAAACAATAAAACTTTCCATTAATGTGTGTAGGTGATGTATCTGTGAACATATCGCATGTGAATTCACAGAGCTCGCTTATAACTTGGGCCAGCCACGCTTCAAGACAACGAAACCCACCGCAATGTCTGCCTAAGCTGAGATGACAAGAATTTTCAGTAATAATAATGTTTAAAATTCTGTGTATTGTCCTTTGTTTGGCAATGGTTGTAATTCAATCAGCTTTACATTTATTAATATATTGTTGATAACATGTTAAAGATAATACGTAAGACAATTCAGATTTTTTTTTACTTGCCAACATAGTTCTAGCTGTATATTTGCGCAAATATGCGCCCAAAACGCAAAAGAAAGAAAGAAAACAAAGCCAGTAAAAACCAAGTACTTTACATGTATAAAACTCTGTTTATAGAGTTTATTTTAAAAGGTTTTGTCAATCTTTTTTATTGCACAAATTTTCTACTCCAGAAAAGCGCACTGCAAACCGCCACGCTCTGCTGCCTCTCTCTCTCTCTCTCTCTCTCTCTCTCTCTCTCTCTCTCTCTCTTTCTCGCACACACACGTGTGTGAGCGCCTCTGCTCACCTCTCTTGTCCTGCACCCTGACGGTGATCTCCACCAGAGGTTCGGTCTCCCGGTCCAGCCTCCGCATGATGACTACATCCCCGCCGTCCCGGTTCACGCTGACCGGGGAACTCTCCAGCTCCGGCTCCACCAGCTCGAAGGCGGCCGACTGGAACCTCACCGGGTTCAGGTTCACCACTACAGAACCGATCCCCGCGTCCTCGGACACGCTGATTAGAACCGGCGTTTCCTCCTCCGTGACCGATCGGGACTTCCGCGCTTGCGCTTCAACTTGCTGCCGTGGTCCGGGGGTCGCGGAGCGCGCGGCGGGCCATTGCCGCGGGTTTATTTCCACGGAGACACCTTGACTCGTGCGGGGTGGCCAGCCGCGGTCCCGCGCAAACACTTGAAACTTGATGGGCTCTTCCAGACCGAGGATGGAGTCGACCAGGAGGATATCCCCCGTTTTGGGCACCGCGTAGAAACTTCCGTTTTTGGGCTCGGCGAAGTAGATGAGCTCCGCGTTCTTGCCGCTGTCGCCGTCCCGCGCGCTCAGCGAGCAGATCGCCGCGCGCAGCGCAGTGGCATCGTCCAGATCCAGCTTCATGTTGGCGCTGGGGAAAACGGGCTGGTGGTCGTTGGTGTCCAGGACGTCCACCTTGATGGACGCCACGAGTTCGGACGCGTCCTCCCCTTCCGCCCACTGTCCGCAGCACAGACCCAGACTCAGGGCGTACTCAGCCCGCTCCTCTCGGTCCAGAGTCTGGGTCGTCTTCAGCAGAACATGCCCTCGTTTGTGGTGCGCAAAGACGCGGAAGTCCTCGCTCCCGTCTCCCAGAAGTTTATAGTGCGCTGCCGCGGAGCAGGGCTGCGCGGTGCCGCAAAGCCGGCGCGAGTTGAGTCGCTTCAGCGGGACGCTGAGCCCGTTGACCCGCGAGCCGGGAGACGAGTTCTCGAACACATGCCCGTGAAAGAACGGCACAAGGTCCGACGTCCTGTTCGCGGCCACGCAAGGCATCAAGAAGGGTAAAAACGTGACCCAAATCATGTCTGGATGTCTCTTTGGCTCCGCTCCGCTCAAAGCGCTGGTGCCTCTCCGACGTCCATGCTTGCTTCCCAGATCCCTTGGGGGGATGTGGAGGCTCCCTCCGTCCTTCTGTGATCCAAAAACTTTGACTAGACTGGAGCGCTGCTATCTCCTGGCAGCATGCTCCAGCTGGAAGTGAGAGATGCGCGTTTGAGTTGTGCGTCCTTCTCTCCTGCTCTCCTCAGTCTGCTGCCTCACCAGCAGCGCTGTCTGTCTGTGCGCGTTCCAGGAAAAAAAAAAGCGCTTCTTGCAACACGAGCGCGCGCTTACCTCCGTTCGCTTCCTTTGCGACCCATCTATCTCATTCAGGCAGAAGGGAAAATCTGCGAATACTCAGCTCCACGTTCACCTTCTAAATAGCATTTTTATAAGTCGCAACATTCCATTTATTCGTTCTCAAGTCCTGTGGATCTGGCAAGGAAACCGTTTGCGTTACGCACGGTCGGTTAATCAGTTAGAGCGAGATGCACAGGGGGAAACTTTCAAGAAAACAAAATCCCTCTTTCACGTGCAGAGGCGCGTGCGCGTGCGCCGCTGACGCGCGTTTATTGGAGTCTCAGAAGGATCCTGGAGAAAACGAGCCGACCTCCCCTCTCCCGGTGATCAATGCCCAGTCTTGCGCATCTAGATCCATCACTCCTCTTTCCAATAACCCGTCAGCCCTCTGGATTAAAATAATGTAAAAATCAATCATCTCGAAACGCCTTCTGAGGGCGAAGGGAATCAACGGGCTCACGGATTCAGGAAAAAAAAGGGGGGTTCGGTGAATCCGGTTTGGACGCGTTTCTAAGCTGCTGATGTTTTGCAGCGTTTGGTCTTCACGGGGTGTGTGAGGAAGTCTCAAATTTAATATTCCAGATCTATTTTTTTTTCTTGTATGTGTTTCCTTCTCATATTGCTTCTTTGTCACCGAGTTCAATACCGGAGTCAACTCGGTGTGCGCGTCTAACTAATAAATCTGAGACTATTTGTGGATACAAGGCGTGCAGCGCGGTCAGCTCCTCACAGGCGCAGCTCTTTCTGTGTGCTTCTGTGCTTATTTAAACTTCTGCTTATTGCAACCTGTGCAGTTTTCAGAGTTTAAGATCAGCACTTCTGGAACTTTTTGTTTGTTTGTTTGATTGTTTTGCAGGAAGGGGTTCCCCCTCTGGCTCATAGTGACATTACAAATCACAAAGTTAAGAGGAGTTCACAAAAGTCATGCAAAACTTGTTGAAATTAATATGATGGGTTTTTGTTTGTTTTTTGTTTTTTTTAATAGAATTTGAATCAAGTGAAGCTAAAACATCACCTGAAGTTTTGGGTGGCACAAACTTACAGAAAAAGAAAGTTTGTTTAAATACAAAACAGATACATTTTATACAGTTTTAACTTGGTTACTGCATTGAGTGTGCTGCTGTTCTTCCAGCAAATGGTCTTTTTTAAATCCGTATACTAAATTTAATAATAATCGATTTCAATAATCGATTCATCCCAATTAATCAATAGAAAACCTTGATCTTTCCTTATGGCACAGCTATTATATTAGTGCCACAAAATCTGTCTATTCTGAGATATTCTCCCTTATTCATCACTTTTGCACAAATGGAAACTTTCCAAACTAACCTACGTAAAGAAGCAATCATCCCCCTTGTTAGATTTCTTGTTTTTGGACACACTACTGGAAGAACTTCTTTTTTTTCTGTTTGTTGGGATTGGATTTTTCTAGTGTTGACATTTTTATAAACATCGTCGTGTTGTAACAGTAAAACTTACAGTTGCACAAGGACAATTTCGTTTCTTGGCAGTTTTCTGGAGCGCTTTAATTTTAGATTTAGTTTGTTGCTTGGTGCTGTTTAAATGTCAAATATCCTTTAAGATACGAGCTACACTGTTTAAATTAAAAGGGAAATAAATTTGTCTTTAAATCATTGCAGAGTTTGGGAGGCTGGTTTTACATTTGCTAAGTGATCAGATTAAATGGCCAGAGGCCAGCAAAAAAGTACATGCTGATAAAAACTGAACCAATAAATTCCTTTGGTTGCGAGTGATTAAGACACTGGAAATGCTGTGTGCCCAAAATGTCACCATGTGTTTAAAACAAAAGATTATTTTACCAAACATTATACCAAACATGAAATCTGATCAATCAGGAAACGGCACATGAAATCACTTTTAGACAGAAAAGATACTTTCCCCACATCTGCTGGGTTTCCTCAGAAACGTTTTTCTTTCATTTCTATTCTATTGATCAGGCAATCTTTGTTCTTATAATTTGTTGTTGTTTGATGTAAAAAAAAAAAAAACAGTAATAATAATAATAATAAAAAGCAAAAACATAGTATTTGTGCACACTTGTGTTAGAGCTGACCTGTGGGTTCACACTCCACGCATCACTAATAATGAAAGTAAAATCAGCCAAACTCTCCGTCTTGTTGCTTTTGTGTGTATATGTGATTCAGGAGGGGGAGGGGCTGGTCATGTATTTGTTTGGTCATGTGACTGATGCAGCGTGGGATTGTGGGATGTTTAACTGAAGCGGAGCAGCGCCGTCAGCTGCGTGGTCGTTTTCTCACGACGCCCACAATGATAAGAAAATATTAATAACGTCACCTATCAGCAATAACAGCAACGTTAATATGAGATGTTGGAATCAAACTAAATTTTCAAATCAGTTCATTCCTTCGATTCACCTGTGAGTTCTAGAAATGAATGTGAACGCTCATGCTGACCACAATAAAGTCACATTCCCACTAATTAGCAATTATCCAGGACCACATAAAAGCCTTTTCCACCCTCTGCATTGTTCGCTTGACGGATAACAATTAAACTGTGTGTATGAGCTCATTTTAATTAGAATTTGCTATTCTGTCATTAATAAATCGTCTGTGTTTCTGTTTGGCTCCATGCACTCACAACTCTAAAGGATTTTAATCTGTTTAATAGATTCTCTACAAACCCTCTGGCTCTGTACTTTTAGAAATGAAATGCTTTTTGAAAATTATTATTTCCTATTTTTCATTTCCTAACAGAGAAAAAAAGAAAAAAAATTAATTACTCAAATGTGGTATTCTTACTGCATGAAGCAGATAAAGACTGATTTGGTCAGCTGTCGAGGAATCCTCCCCACTGTGACCCAGTGAGCGTTACACTGAATCATGTCCTCCTCTGATCCCTTTGTGTCTTCACATTCTTCATTGTTGGATTTGAAATGAAAGTTCATATGCATGAAGCATCTGCAGCAACTGCTTGGTTATTCATATGAAAGCGTCGGGGCCGTCAGTACCACAGACAGCTCTTCAGCCCGTCACGTCTCTGGAAAAAAAAAGAGGAAAAAGTCACGTTTTCGAGTGAGGAAGTCAACGGAAACTTGAACGTTCAAACAATAAAGTCATCTTCCAAATAAAAAACACAATATCAGACTTCCAGTTAAAGTGGAGTTTTCCCAAGATTTCACTGTGCTGGTGTGAGGCCAGAGAGTGAAAGTGAGATATCGCTTTTTCCTGCAGAGAGGATTTGTCAGAACATAAAAAAATCTGTTTGTCTAAAAACAAGACATCATGGCGAAAACCCAAAATAGTGACTCTTGTTGTTACAGGAGAAATGCCGGGTACTGTTGGAGCTCTTGTACAGAACATACAGACATCTCCAGCCTTTGTGCTAATTGGCACCGTCACAGCCACACATCCAGTCACACTCCAGGCCGCGGTCCTATTAACATATTCCACCAGACAGCTTGAGTCACACTCCTCTCCGAGCTCCACGTCTCGGTGACACTTGTCGTCTCAGCCGCAGCCACAAGTCTTTGCCACTATCTCAGTTATCAATGACTTAAGGGGGCCCACGAGGGACAAATGTCTGAGGAAAGTTGTGCTTGCTCAAAGTCTGCTGCTGCAAAGATGAACTTAGCCTGCCTATGTTTCTTGCTCGTTTTACACGAGACATCCCTTTTTCAAAGGACAGCACTAAGTAATTTTACGTCTCTGCATTCATTCATTTTTTGGCACCTATGAAGTGAAGCAATCTTGTGACTTCAAGATAATAATTTTCAAAACGTGCTGCAGTTTACGCTTTGAGAAGTGAGAATTCACTGCAAAAAGCAACTGTTACTTCAAATATTAATAAATCAACCTACTGATGTCTCAAATAAACAGGTAAAATTAAAAAAAAGAATCCACCAAAATTTAGACTCGGAAAAACTGATGCATGGTTCTTCTTGGTCGTTGTAATGTTGTCTTCAGATACAAAGTAGAAATTGATCAGTCAGATGCTGCCTCCCCATACCAGCACATGGAACCCATCCGTCTTTAAAGGGGCAGTATTATCTATTTTCCAGGCATGAAGTGCCATTCTATAGCACAACCAAATAACTACGTCAACTTCAGCTGTTATAGACATGCTACATATATCAAATATTAAAAGAAATTTGACTTTGTATTTTAGCTTTGAAATTGGGCCTCTGTCTTTTTAAAAACTTCTGCTCATCACAATGTTGCTCCTCAATTAAGCCCTTAGTAACGCTTTTACCAGCATTGCTCTGAGAAGTAGTCTGCATCATGAGCTCAGCAGATGTGCAGCTCCACCAGGTGTTTGCTAATGGCTGCTGGCTAGTCTGAAGGAGCTGAGAGGGAGAGAAGCAGGGGAGTTGCTCTGTGTATGTTTTTGATGAGAGAATATCATAACATGAGCTGCAGATGCATACTTACAAAGGATCAAGAGTTCATAAAGGAGTAATTTGTTACTGCATTTTAGGCCATTAAATGTTTATTTAAAAAGTGTTGGGATTCTATGTTTATTTGCACCTTTTAATGCATTTCTAAAATTGTATAAAAAAAATTGGCACAGTCTGCAGATTATTTTTATTTAAATTGATTGATTGTCCGAATACGCAACAGATTAACTGATAAGTAAAATAAGCGTCAGCTGCAGCCCTTTGTAGACTAAAACAATCCTACTCACTGCTGCTCAGGTCATCAGACGTTTCTGCTCAGTGCTTCCAGGACCAGAACCAAACAACATGAGTCAGCTTTTAGTTTCTCTCTTACTCAACTCCATGAAAATCTTATATGTGCAGAAACTGTCGACTCCTTCAAATCAGGACTGATTTAAAGCCTCTAAAATAAGACAATGCTCACCTTAGAATCTCATTTTTTATCAGCTCTCATCCATTTGTGATGAATTTCAATTTTACTGCTTATTTTGGTTATATTCCTAAACTTTACTGTAATTAGTTTATGCATTTCTTTTTATTTTTAATATGAGTTTCCTCAAGCATGCGTCCTTGCTGCTGCGAAGCACTTTGAATTATTTTGTGTATAAATGTGGCCATAAAAATAAAATTGCTTTGCCTCTCATATAAAGAGCACAAAAATATGGCTACAGAAGGACAATGCCCAGTTATACATTTCCTGTGCAGCACTGAAATCATTTATTGGTGCCCGAACTGCAGCAAGAAATATGGAGTAGGTCACTAATAACACAATATTAAATGTGTCAAAGGAGCTTTCGGAAGTTCATTTACTTGAACAAAACATTTTTACCTGAAGCCAGAATGTCAGCATTCTGATATCCAAAAGACTGCACACCTTGAAAAGAATCAGGTGTGTGTGTGTGTCAACACTCAGTAGAAAGTGCAGCCTGAATGCATCGGTAGGAATCTCTGAAATGATATTTTCAGGGTTTTACATTGTTCTTCCAGTTCTTTCACAGAATCCCCACATTGCCATTATTTGATTTTTGTTGGATGAGAACCAAAGCATTGTTTAAGGAGAGACGTGGCTCGCATGGCAACAGAAACCTGTAACCACCATTTGGACATTTATCCACTCTGGGAAACTATCATAAGATGATAGTTTCTGGTCTCTCATGATGCCAGATCCATGTGAACATGAAGCCTAAATGACAAACGTTTATCGATGGGACCTTGGAATTCGATTGTCTAGAATATTTGAAGCTTTGACAGTAAGAAAGAGGAAAGGTTCAGTTTACGGGGGATTGTTTCACCTGCAGGACGGTATAAAGACTGGAACTCTACACTCTGGAAACAGAGCAGTGTAACCATGGGGAGCAGGAACTCTGATAGGGAGGTAAACTGGTGTGAAGTTATAAATCCTTTGAGCATTCATTTAAAGATCCAGGTGGTTTTTGTCCAAGACAGTTGAATGACACAAAAAAGGACTTCCTGTCTAAAAGACCTCTAATTATACTTCAGCAAAGATCTGGCTTCACCATGAGAAACTGAGTAATGCTGACACCTCAACTGTTAATTCTGAACTCCTTAAAAGGTCTGTAGTCTAAGGGCTGAAACGATTCCTTGAAAGATTTGAGTACCTCAATTATTAAAATTTCTCGAGGAAAATTTATCTGCCTCGAAGCTTCGTTAAATTCTGTTTTATTATGTAGCACCGTGTTCCGCCCGGTTCATTGTTTGTGGTGGGCAGCGCTCTTACTTCAGTCTATGAGTTGTTGTGAAGTGCTATAGCTGCATGGTGTTGAATTGTGCAGCGTTTTGCCAGGGTTTGGGGGACAAATAAGGATTGTCAAACTTTGCAGTTCGATGGATGGACTACAACGGCTTTATTGGCGTCGGAATCGCGTCGTCACGGTTTGGAGCGAACGGTAGGAGAGAGAGAGAGCGACAGAGATCCGATTCCTCGGATAATCATAAAGATATTACTTGATATAGTACTTGATTACTAAAATATTCTTTTACAACAGCCCTACTGTAGTCCTTATTTCAGTGGTGGGATAAACAATCCAGGTTGGCAACAGAAAGGATGAAGAGGAAGAGCAAAAACAAAATCCATGAGTCTGTTATCAACATCCAGATACATGAAGCAAGAATCCAGGCACACTCCAGGAAACACTCTTAGAGAGTGGACAATGCTGCTGGTCAGGAGCCCAGCAAAGGGCCAGGTACACGATCAGGATATCAGCCTCTCCCGCTCACAGGCTGGGTTGATGACAGATGACACTGAGTGAGAGCAGAGCAGGAGTTTTACATAGACAGCAGCACAGGGCAATGAGCTAATCAGCAGGTGAGGGAGGGGCTGCGAGCAGAGGAGCAGCATGAATGATGGGGGGAAACAGAGCAATCATGACCAATGTGGACAAATCTCTGTCTATATTCTGCTAATGTTGAAAAAACACAATATCTATTAGATAAGAAATTAAATAAAAATCACACGTCAATAAGCTTGTTTATGCAACAAGTTATTAAAAGTCATGGCTGTGACGGATACAAACAGCTATTTGGCATATATATTCATAATTCAGTCCTGGCACTAGTGCTCATCATCTATCAGTCATCAAAGGAAACGTCCATCTTATTCAGACATTGGAGCGACAAGCCCCGCCTACTTGGGCCGATATGCATGTGGCATTTTGGGGAAACTGCAGTCGGTGATTTTACAGAAGAACTATCAATTCAACATGTTCAAATCACACACAACCTTTTATGAACTGTGAGGCTGTGAGAGCTCTGGTGGAGCCAGCTGCACATTGTCCGAAAAAAACTAAAAAATCTTGTTGTCTTCTTCATCGTTTCCCCAGTGGTAGCATCCTGCTGGTGATCATGTGACTCATGAAAAATGTATTTCCATCGCAGTTTTGTTAAATATATCTATGTCAATATGGCCAAAAAGAAAAAAAGCTGAGTTTTTTTTTTTTAAACTGGATGTGTTACCGTTAAGCAAATTTATTTTTGCCATTTCAATTTGCGCAATTCCATGATTAATGGAAACACAGCTATTGTGACATGAATTTGTACTCAAAGCCTTTCAGTTTGACACAACAAAACCTAAACAAATTCACTAAGGTGCCGTCAGAAGTCACCCAGTTATTCAATAGTGTTGATAGCCCAGTCTCAGCATCATACAGCTGTTTGTGAAAACCTTAGAGGTCTCATGAAGCACTGACCAGTCCGACCCTAGAGCCAGAGCTGACTCCTCAACTGTTAATTCTGAACTCCTTAAATCTGGCCTTGGTGGAAAAGTGGCAAGAAGGAAATCTTGCTACCAAAGCCTTGCAGGATATACAGCAAACATCCTAAAGTAAGTCAAGATCTCAATTTCAGGTTTTAATAATAACATGATAAATGCTGCCGTTCTCCCCTGTTAGTGCTGTTAACCAGGGCTGAGAGGTCACACAGCACTTCTGAGACTCACTGGCATTTAGGGTTCTTCAGATACACAAAGGTGTCCTCGCAGATAGTCTGGCCTCTCTCTGTTTGATGATATTCTGGTCCAAAAATGCTGTCATATTTAGCTCCCTTGGCTGCCCTTGTCATGAAGTTTGTCTGTCTATAACTGAACGCAGCAAAGTGAGAACAGTTGGCACTGAACCTGTCATCTTTTATTCATTATCGTGACAAGTGACAAACTACACAAAGGACCCCTCAAATCCTTGTAGGCTTCCCTAAATCTCAATAAACTGGAACGTCAATCTGGTTGTGGCTCTACCAGGCAGTCTGGAGTTTGTCCCCGCTGAACGAGAACAAGCTGTTAGAGCGACACAAAACACACACTTCCCTAATTTGTATTGATTATTCCTCCTGCCCGACCGGCTCAGCCTTAATTCTCTGTCTATATGTCTTTGTCCTCCTCCTCGTACTCGCTCGTTGTTGAATAAAATTTCCATTGAAGGATAAGCAAGTGTGTGGCACTGCACGATTTTTGCATTCATTGAACATCATCTAAGAGGCTGTTGATACACACAGTGGGACAGGAGAGCAGTTATGACCTTGCTGGAGTTTCTAAAATGTTTGACAGTGAAAAAGGAGGTAGGAGTCGGTTCATTATCTGAAGACAACTTTTCTCTCTCTCTCTCTCTCTCTCACCTGCAACAGGCTGGCTATCAGGGGAAATATCCTGATAGGACGATAAAGGAAACACAGACAGGGAATATGCTCAACAGCGCTTTGGAAAGATGCCAATTGGACTTTGCTGAAAACACAATCAGGAGATCCACCAAGCTGTAAATTGGTTAGATATAATGTGTGTGTAGGTGTGTGGGGGTGTTCTATTGTACGTATGGATGTACACTGTTTTATAGAGTGGGTAGGGACATCTGGGAATGCTAGCCCAGAGCTGTTAAGTCTATGCCTAACCATCCAAACAAACAAGAGTTTTTGATTCCAGTGCTGCCCGTTCGTTCCCACGAGGCCTAGCAAGATTAGTTTGTGAAGCAACATGTTGTATCAGTAAGCAGGTGTTGTGTTAAATGTTTCCTACTTTCTTACTTCACGTTGCACAGGGAGCCAGAGGAGAACAAAAACGCAGAAATCCAGGGAAAATTAGACAAAGAAAAGAGGAAATTAATGGGAGTAATACTGAAAGGATGAGATATGTTTAAAATACTGAATGATGGACCAAAAGACCCAGGATGATAAACCAACTGATCACAGGTGTGAGAGGAGAGAGCAGAAGGAAGTGGCACAGGGAGAGTACACTAGGGATTAGGAAATATAAATCTAACACTAAAGACTGACTAGACATAAGGAACATAATAAGACTACAGGACTGAGCTAAGCTAAAGCAGAAAGCTGATCTATCAGAATAAGAAACTAAGGAACACAATAACAATGGAACTAGAATCAAATAATAATTTGCACGCTGCTCATTCCCCACCTCTTCTTCCCCCCTCTCTCTGCTACAATACATCTTCTCCCATCGGCAGAGTCTGTCATAAATGCTAAGGCTAGTTAGCATGGCCACCGATTACAGCAGATAAATTGTTTTCCTGTAACTGAGTTATTTTTCCACCATTAGCATCATTTAGCAGAGCGTACATGAGTTTGATTGACAGCGCTAAGACCTTCCTCCTGGCTCTGATTGGTTGTTTTTGGTCAGGAGCAGCAATAACAGCACTGGAAGGAGGTGGAGATTGATCTTTTCACAAATTATCTCTCCTAACATGCTGTTACGACATGATGACAGTATTAATAAATACTTAAAAAACAGACTATTTTAAATACAAGTTACATACTGCAGTGTTAATGCAACATTCAGCTTTAGAATTCAACTGAACAAATAAATCCATTTGAAGGAGAAAATAAATCTCAAAAAGATGCAAATACCTTATTACACCTAGTTCTACGCTCAGAAAAAAAGAGGCAGATGTTACAGTCGGACAACAGGGAAGTGATGGTGGTGTCCTGTTAGTTCCCAAATCCATGGAAAAGTCCTGCCTGGACTACACACAGTGTTAAAAACTCACCGGGGTCGGTCCACTCAAACTTATCGACGGAAACCCCAAAATATTTGACCAAGTCATATGGATTGCAAGCAATGCTGCCAATGTAAAATACAGTAATGAATAAATCTGACATATTACTTCTCTTAATGCTGTGGCATTTAGCAAATACAAATAATTGAGATAATTCTGACTGGTCTGAAACAAGAGAAGTTTGGTCTGATTTACCTTCAGACAGAGGGGAAAAAAGGTGCGCCTTTTTATTTGGTGAACGTCCGATTTCAACTGTATCAACTCATTCAATTCACGTCTTTTCACTCTGATGTCATCTGATTCACGGATGAGAACAGAATGCAAGGGGTAAAGCCAGACAACAGCTAACAATCTGTCGTGCCAGATGGCATAAATATGCCAAAAAAGGCCATAGAATAGCACTTCTTGATGCCACTGTACGAGAAACATGGCTGCTTAATTGTGTGTGTGACAGAAATGCTGGTGTGCCGCAGAAACGAGGATAAAACATGGATCTGGGTTTGCTGTCACAAATAGACTAACAACTGTTGCAGAACCTGGCAGCAGCCGAACAAAGTGATCGTTGTTCCAGCTGATTCCAAGCTGCAGATGGTGAACTCTACCTCATTAGTGATGAGACCGACTGGACCTCAAGCCAAATCAAAAACAAACCGCTGCTGCGAGGAGATGTTGACTCGAGAGCGCGACTCCTGGTTGACTGTGTCGGAGAAAAGAAAACTGCAAATATTTAGGAGGATAGGTAACATCCCCACTCTACAAGGCATGAATTACAATTCATTTGACGACTGACTGCAGGTCACAACCCAAGATGCTGCTGCATCATTTTGAATGGGGAGAAGAATTTCTTTGGTTGGAAGTAGGGAAAAGTAAGAGAGAGCATGAAATACTGTAATATGTGATGGTCATTCATTTCCACCCTTCACTGATTTAAATTTAAATTTAGCGTATATGCTACATAAAAAATGTTGATTAGTGTAAATTATTGAAATTATACTACAAAATAATTTGCTAGTATTTTGCTGTTGAGAAATAGGTTCTTAGAGTAGATGTTGCTCATTTAAATATAGCACAATCATATACAGTATATATATATATATATATGTATATGTAAATGTAGGCATATTAAAATGAGCTAAATTATAATTTGTTATAATTTGGGAACATTTATCAATAAAAGGCAAAAATGTGCTGGTGAGATGATTTTCGGGTATTGATTAATCGGGTTAATTGTTATTGAGACAATTGTTAACTAATTTAGTAATTGATTAATTATGAAGAAAAAAAGGTTATTTGCTGAAAGTGCAACATACATCAAGCAGTAATTAGGTCAACGCTATATAAAGAACATATATACATTTTGCATTTAGGATGAGAAAATCTTTGTTTTTAAATATTTCTACGTAGAAATCCTCAGTGGCAGAGCAAAGTTATGCTACATTAATGCTTTTTAATAGCCTGGCCATTGCCTTCCTGCAATTCTACTCAATTTTAATCTCGCTTCACAGACAGTCTGGGGTTTCTCCCTTTCACGTGGATTCCTGTAGGAGCTTTTCCACTGGGCCAATCAGCAAACAGAAGAAGTTGTGAATGAAATGTTTTGGATTGTGTGTAAAAAGAAGAGTAAAGCGCAAATATTATTTTTAAAGCAATTTAAGCAATTTACATATGTAGCAAATTTATGAATTGTAGTTTTTTTCAAGCGCTTTGCAACAGCACACATTTGTCAAATACAGAAACACACAGACGTGAAGGTTATTGTAAACACCGAAGAAGAAGAAAAATGAATGTGCATCTATGACCAAGATAGTGATCAAATATAACGTAAACATGCTTAGGTTATAATTAACGTGTGTGCTTTGGTGTTTAAGATGTTATGTAGCATTTCACATCTGATATAAAGTTATGATACAGGCCCAAAGATACAAGTTCCAAAGTAATGCAGAAACAGTGATGACTGGCACGCTTTTACACAAGCACAACCTGAGAACCCAGGTAGAATAATAAAGACCAGCTAAATGTCCCAGGGGACCAGAGACAGATGTGCACTGAATTTACAAAGACCGCAAAACTTATTTGAAACCAAACACAACACAAAGCCCAAAACTCTATGCATACAAATAGATTTTCGTTCCACTGTCTATTGGAATTTTTCACAACAGCAATCACGTATATGTGAAACAGACCTTGACAGAAAAACAGATCCATAAACACACATATGATTAAACATTTACTTCTCTAGGACTGCAGGAGTCGATTTCCTTTTGTACATTCATTTTGTACTTTTGGGAGTCACGTTCAGTTCAAGATGTGCCAAAAGCCATTTCAGTCCCAGTCCAGCGCTGGCAAGTGACGCACAAAACCAACAAACAAAAGACAAAACAAGAGAAACACACAAGGGGACTGAGAGGTAGAGGACTTAATGTCATGTCTGGAGTCTGTCTGCTTGAAGAGGCAAGTAGACATGCTGAGAGGAGACTAAAGGAAATTTAATAATAAAAATGAATAACAAAAACCAAGGAAAAACAGGCAAGGTGAAATGACATAAATGATCAGGCAAGGCAATGGACCAATGAGATAACAGAGGGGGAACAGTAGGAGAATGTTTCCTGTCTGACAGCTGACAAAATAAAAAGTTATTTAAAAAGCTGTTTGAACAGTTAAATAGCTTATCCACATAAATACAGACTGTAGAAGAACCACATTGTTGGTTTTGTTGGACCTCAGCATAGTATTTGACAATGTTTATCATGACAGATTACTGAAACAGGTGGAGAGTTGGCTAGGACTCTCCAGCCCAGTACTCAACTGGTTCCGATCTTACATAAAGAACAGGTACCCCTACGTTCAATCCTGGGACCATGCCTATGTAATATCTACATGCTCCCACTAGCTCAGGTTATAACAAGTTAATAGTTAAGGTAGACATAATTATTTACCATAATGACACAGATGATACACAGCTCTACATAAAAATGTCACTAAGTGACTATGAACACATTCAAGTCTTGAGGCTCAAAATAGTTTTATGTGCTAAAAAAAACTGAGAAGTTTCCACCCACTGCGATTAACTTGTAAGTTTAATTTGAGAACATCTAGATAACATCTTTGTGTGTACTCATGGAAATAAGAACTTCTTTTTTTAATATACTCCTCCAATCAGAACTCCTGATACCTCAGGTATCATTGGGCCTGTTTCTTAGTCATTTTACCTCTTGGATAAGTGAAAAAGGTAAACTATGAAACTGTGATGGTGAGCCACACAGGGTAAGATCCACACCTCAGTTTGCTTTGTAGTTATTTAAGTGTTCCTTATTATATGATATTATTTTCTAACACCTCGCAATGTTTACATGGAGAGCACACATATTAACACTGCAAGGTCAAAATTCAGTTTTATGTTGTATTAATGCTATTTTCTATGTTTGAGTTAGCCGGGTGTTTGATGTTTGGCTTCCCCTCCCTGATGGGCCAAAGGGCTGAGGTTCATGAAGTACTGCTCATGGCCTCATCGGCCTGAACCACATGCTTCATGCTGAGGGGGGTGTTTTGGGATTTATTTCATTGTTTTGTGTTAGTTGTCATGTGGCAGCCATTTTGTTTTCCCCTATTGTGTCCATATGGTTTAGCTAAACCAGTATTTAAATCCCCTTATGTGTCATTTCAGGAGGTCCGTCTGTCTTATGTCCGTTTGAGGGTTTTGTCAGTCATGTCTTTGAGTTTAGTATTTTTCATTGACTTCTTTTATTGCAATGCCTGTCTAATTATTGTTATTAGACAATAATTAGACGTACTTTGGGGTAAATAAAACCCACTTTTTTTATTCAACACCTGTGTTTCTCCATTCTGTACTGTTTGGTCCCTGACAGAAACAGATATTAATAACAGCTGTTATTCTATTAACACCCATTGTGTAGTTCATAAAAGCTTAGCCCCTATTCAGCAGTAAACTTTGGGTGCTAAGACATTTGCAAAAAGGTTTTTATTCAGGGCAGGCGGATGGGCACGCTTTGTCCATCAGACACATTTTCTCCTCTTAGCCACATTTTTTAGACTCGAAGGACTGACAAGCAGCTTTTATTTTCCACATGCAATTTTACATCATTACATACTGTACTTACATCAAGTAATGTGTGGTTAAGAGGTTATGGTCATGTGTGCCAGACTCATAATTACATGACCTTTACAAGATAAGCTTGTATCTAGATATGAGGAACTCTGTCTTGCCTAACGACACTCTGTAGCCTTCTAATTTAAAACCATCTCTTCTAAGCTTAGTGTGACACTTTAAATGGTAAGCTGATTTCAGAATTGGGTTAGGGTTAGGGTTAGGGGTTAGGGTAATCAGCAGGATTATATAAGTTGCAAATCAACTAGGTACATTTACACCAGCCCTGTTCAGTCCACTTTATTGGAACTTTGTTTGCCTAGAAAGTCTGGTTCATCTGGGAAGGTATGAATTCGCAACTGAACTTTGATTCACCTCCAAACCTCCGTCTCAGTTTGGTTGAAGCGAACTCTGGTGTGGTTCAAATGCATATATGAACGCCAAGCGGACAGGAACGTGCTCCAAAAGCAGAAAGTGCAATAAAAAGCACAGGACATTCTGGGTAAATACAACAAAAGTGAGTCTAGTGTTAGCGGGAGGAACGACTCGCTAAAGACACTTGGCCAAAGAGAAAAAGGAAATCCTCCAACCATTAAAATCATTTTTTGTTTGAATAAGGAGGTTGTGCTCAAGGTCTTCTTCAGAGGTTTTCCATGTAATTTCTTCTTGGTTCAGCGCCACCACAGGTGAGGAGGTAAACGGGTTTTTCAAAGGCTTTGATTTGTTTGACACAGCAAAGAGGGAAAGGGCTGGAAATACAGTATATCAAATGTCGGAATATTGGTCCCCAATCAAACAAAGTCTACTGGACTAACAGGTGGGGAAAAAACCCTTAGATTTATATAAGGGTTTTTTCTGTCATAGCATAAAACCTTTGGACCACCTAAAAAGTCTTTTTATTTTTTTACGTGTTATTTGCTTCACTGTCCAGCCACGCTGTAAGAGCTCCATGAAAAGAAATCACCAAAGCATTGGGATCAACTTACATTTTTCATATTAGTGAAATGTGAGATGCAATTTGGATAAAAACATCTATAAATCCAGGTGATGGATGGAAATGTGTCAAAGTTAAATGAAATTGTATTTCTTACAGGAATATTTGCTTAATATAACTAATAGCAGGTCTATCAAGTAATTTGTTGAGCTTAGCTTCCATGTTATAAGATACTATAACAGCTCAGTAGGCTGACCTAATCTCCTTCCTGCAGTCCTTCCTGCACTGCAGACTTGACACAAATAAAATGAATGTGCTTTTTCCTTTTCAAATTATTCCACTACACATTCAATTATTTCAATACAGATTCAATTGTCTGGCAAACAGTGGGCTCATATTGTTATTTTCTTTTTGAATGACCTGCCTATCCAACGCCTGTCAAGATCCGTGCTGCTAGTAGAGGACACACACTCAGGGAAACAAAAAAAAAAAAAAATCACGCACACATGCGCAGACGAACACACACAAACGAACAGCGTTTCTCAGGTAAAGGTTATAGACTTGAAGAATGTTCTCATTACTTCTTTGCACAACCCAATCAGGATGCCGCCTGCTCTGTGGAAGGTGCTCAGTGTGTGTGTGTGTGTGTGTGTGTGTGTGTGTGTGTGTGCGTGTGTGTGTGTGTGCGTGTGTGTGTGTGCAGAAATGGGTGTGCATGCATACATGGAGATAATGAGCTGGTGGAAAACTCAAAGTGTGAACTTGCGTGTTGAAAGCCAAGGTGGTTTCGAAAACTCTGACAACACTTTCCATCACCTAAACCCTAATGCTGCAGAGCGCATGAGATGGAGCACAATTATATTCATTAACATCTCTTGCTGTCACTCACAGACGCATTATAGCGTGTGCTACGTAACAAAATGTCAAAGCACGCTGAAATAAGCTGCACACACAAAAAAATTGCATTTGAATAAATAAACATTTTACAAATGCATTTTTTTCATGGTGTCAGTAGAAGAGAAATTTAATGATTGTTTTGTAAAGGTCGATTTGAGGGTCAGAAATGTGACACATGACCAAAAACTGCGTATCCATTTCAAACATGTGCAAATGTTCTCCTAATGTTGAGAAAACACAATTTTGCGATTGTGGTGTTTTGACTAAATAAGAGATCAAGTTAAAATTATGCATCAATAAGCTTGTTCATGTGATAAGACATTAAGAAACAAACCGCACCATCATCCTCCTACTGCTTCCTGTGATCCTGTATGTGATTTGCACCAGTGGCAACATCTGGTTGTTGATCATGTGATGTGAAAAAAGTTTTTCCATTGCAGTTTTGAAAAACGAACCAATTTAAATACGGTCAAAAGAACACCTCATCCAAGCACCAAAACCTCTTATCAGAAAACAAGCATTTCTGTCAATTGCTTTAAGCAAATTTATTTTGGAAATGTCAAACTGCACATTTATATGGTCACTGGAAACACAGTTTCTCCTTTATCATCTGTGTGTATGACGCTGTCACTCTGCTTTTGTGTTGGAGAGAAAGCACCGAGTAAATTCTGCTGGATTTAACAGATTTAGCACCTCAGGCTGGGATCCACTCCTGGGTTGCCCTTCATTTTGTGCAAAAATTTTCTTTTTAAGAAACTTACAGAAATAGAATGTTTTATGTTTTTTCAGTTTTTCTAAAGCTTCTACTGTGTTCACTTTACAATAAACACAAGAACTTTTCCATTTATTGTCTGAAATTTTAACACCTAATGTTTCCGTTTTAGCAATTAGAGCATTTATCACACGTGGGTCAAGTAAAGCATTTTGGGTGGTGAAGCCAAAAATCGCCAGCAACATTGATAGTAATAATTTATTGTAATTATTGATTACAATCATTGATTGTAATCACAGTTCCACCAGGGATGTTAATTTCTTCATTCTCTGCAAGAGAATGAAAAGGAAAGCTAAGAAAAAAATATTTATATGGCAGTTTATTCAAAAAATGTATTTGAATGGGATTCAATGGCATATAATTATGAAGGGACATAAGCTATTTATTTTAAAATAAATACAGAAGAGAAGAAAATAAATTGTGAGAAATAAAAATTCATCACTAGGTACATTTTATGCAATTTCCGTCAAGACAGCCACAGTTATGCAATTACAACATTCAAAAACACATAAAGCGTCCAGGGACCCTGGAGGGACGAGCCAAGCATTCATTAAAAAGGAAAATGTCTTTACTTTGGGACAGCCAATATTCTGCTGGCTGTATGTTGTGGGAGAGTTTGTGCTTGGCTGTTTCCTGTGCTGTGGCAAACGTGTATTTATTTATTTATTTTATTTTTTTTTTTATTCATCATGTCTTATCAGTTTGTGCCATCTGTTTGAAAAATATTGGAAGGAGCGACATACACGGTGCAGGTAAAAGAAGAAAGGAAAAGTAATAACATCGGGATTATTTCTTTCAGTTGCAGCTTTTATAAGAGCAGGACCTTGTGTCACAGAGCTAATCAAAAACAGCGAGATCAGGCCATGGCTTTGAGGCTGACACAAAGGGCTGCTGGTGGTGAAAGAATGATTTTCATGTCCAAAGACTTGGTGCGACCATGTTGGCTAGAATCCCACTGAGTTGAACTGTTGCACGTTGCTGATACATCCGGGTGTAAAAGTTGAATGCATTTCCACGTACAGTACAGCAGCAGTGGCTGCATGTCCAGCTAACACACACACACACACACACACACGCACACACACACGCCTCTCAGTGTTGGAGGGAGGCAACACTTCAGATGAGCTCAGAAATGAAACAGTCTAGAAGCACTGCCACTGAGCTACAGCTAACTGTACAGAGAAATTCAGATAAAATAGCTACTGATAATAAAATGTTAAGCAGTATTATTTTTTTTCTTAAACTGCATGCTAGTCACAAAAATAAATCAGTGTGGTGCCTTGGTGTCACTCACTGGAACCCGCAGGAACCCTTTTGTTTTCACAGATTTTCCATCAACATTATGTGTCGGGTTCCCTTTGAACACAGAGGCTGGTATTTGAGTAAAGTAATGCTATTAGCTTCCTTGGTTTACAGCTACTGAATGCTGTTTTATTCTAATACCGGGTGTAGTAAAAAAAAAAAAAACATCCCAAACAAATGATCAAACTGATTGCTTTAACTTTTTCACATAAATAACCATATGTTCCTATATGTTTTAGTCTAACTTTAAACTGGATTATAATCATATAGTGGTGGATAACAGTAAAGTAAAGGGAAAATGTTTAGGTATTAAGATTTTATATTTTTCAAAGCTGAGATCAATACTTCATAGAATCAACTTTATTTACTTTCCATTCATTTGGTACAGCACAATCAAGTAACTATGGTACCTTCAGTTGTAACGTTGTAACTAACGTTTGTGACAAATGAATAAAACCACTGTGTGTACAGCAATGAATTTTAAATAAGTTGGCCAACAGCCTCAGCAGACCAGTGGACTAATTACCATTAGAATCCGAATTTTTTCATTTGAATTACCACTGAATTTACAAACTAAATTTATTAATCCAATGGTGTGTTTTACCTGAGGTCCCTGAAGTGGCCTTCTTTATTTATATGGCACATTTGTAATCCCTACAACTGTGATGCTTACGAGCATAAAGAAACATTCAAACTCTATTGATTCTACTAAATGAAAATATATACTCTAGCTCTTTCTCAAGGTTTAAACTTCTTAAGTGTCATCAAAGCTTAAGGTAATAAATCCCAAACATACCCTTGAGTATATTTCCACTGTTGTGAACATTTAATTGACTGTTTGGCATTTTAAAAAATAATAATGAGTGGCCGCTCATCCTTACACCTTATTTGTAATGAATTCGACCTTTGACCTGTGGTCTTCTTCTGACTGGCAGCAGTGACTCACACATATTGTTTGGTCGCAAATGTGTGTGTTTTTTTTTTTTTACTTTAATGTTATTCTTAATGTTAAACAGATTTAGAAACCATACCAACTTACCTTGAATATGAATCCAAATCTTCTCATTTCAAGACATGTAATGCTTGTTTATAGTTTCTAAATGACCTTTGAAACAAAATGACTTATTTCAGAGCTGCAGTATGTACCTTTTATCAAAAGAAAATCAAATTATTCAAACTATCCTGAGCGTTCTGCTCTGTGACGAGCGTTCTGCCATACTGTCATGTTGTGACAGTACAGTATGCTCCGTGTGCTAACTAGTAGCAACCACTCAGAGCTAGTGCTGTCAATTACTCCTGCATGGGCTTCTTCCTGACAGCTGAGCCAGTTATGAATGTTAAGGTAGTTAGCATGGCCACCAATGACAGTGGATAAACGGTTTTCATGTCACAGAGATTTGTTTCTCCACCATTAGCACATTGAACAGCAAGTACACAGGGTTGATTGACAGCACTGAGCCCCTCCCCCTGGCTGTGATTGGTTGTTTTTGGTCGGAGGCGAGGTATTGCTTCAGATGGTAATAGTAGCTCAGGGAGAAGCTGGAGGAGAGCGATCTTTTCACAGATTATCTGTCTCATATTATATGTCATGACATAATGTGACAGTTTTAGCAAATATGTATTAAAAAAAACACCTGTATTTTATAAAAGTAGCACATAGCAGCTTTAAATCATACCAGAATATGAAAACCTGGAAATCTGAAATGTTTGGTTTCAGTCACCAAACGTTGGTGACTGAAACCAATATTTCAGTGACGTTTAAGATGTTTTCTTGAACATCTTTTGAAAACGTTCATATTTACATTTCAAGCTTACAAAGTGTGCTAGAGCTACAGTGTGAATAATCTGATCATTTCTTTTAATCGATTGACAGCACTAAGAATAACTAAATGCTTTTAACTCAGTTACCTTTACTTGAGTAACTTTTGGGAAAAAATCTACATTTACAAGTCTTCTTCTGACATTGGAAGAAGATATTGACTTTGTTGGAATTTCTGAAAACTGCTGAGGAGACGTAGATCTGGTATTTTACCCTGGGGCTCCTGGTTCCCAACACATTCAGATAGTAAAGAACAATGAACAGAATGATAGGAAAGTTTAGGACATGGAGGGAGGGGAGTCTCTGATTTCCATTGTTATCCCAGAGAATAATACACTAATAGTGACTTCAGTCGTTGGAACTGACTCCATCCTGAACAAGTGAAGGAACACAGTTAGGTATCATCGGGTTTATGGATAATTAAAAACTCAACATCACTAATAATACTCTAAAATAAAGCACCTCCCACTCAGTTATTAGATTTAATTTGAATAATTTATAAAGTAGGACTACATAGTCAATGCGTGGGTGATGCCAGGTGCAACCTGAAGTCACATTTACAAGCACTTTGAACCTCATTTCTTCCTTCAAAAACTACACTAATTTGTCCGCTACTGTAAAGTGTCACCTTAAATAGTCTTTGCACACACCCACACACACTGGCAGGGCTTCTCAGCTAGAATCACTCCTGTGGGTGTCTGGTGGATGAGAGAGTTCTTTAAACACTCAGAACACACAGAGATTACATCGACTAATGGTTTTTTTCCTGCAGCGACGCTCAGTTGTTACGAGGTTTATTGCAAAGTTCTGTCTATATAATGAAAAAGCCGACTGATTTTCATTAACATTCAAAACTTTCGGACATTCATCAGGCAATCGGTTAACCACATATTTGGTTTGTACGGAATCATTCGTACATTTTGTGACTTGAAGGGTAAACTGAGATGACCGGCGAAGGCCGATGGGAATCAAACATTTCTTGAAATCCGGTGAAGACTCTCCTGATGAAGTCAAACATCCAGGAGGCAAACAAGACAGATCGCTCACTTCCTTCACATTTACTTTCTAACTTTCGCATCCCTTTTCCTTCCATTTCTGCCTCTCTCCTCTAACCCCTTCATGTATTCAGGCCTTTCCTCAATCTCTCACTTCCCATCTCTTTGATTACCGTTAATCTCTTCAGACATTCTTCACTCTATGTTTCTTCCTCCTCCTCCTCGTCCTCCTTGTCCTCCTCCCACTCCTCCTCCACTTCCTTTGCTCTGCATATTAAAATGCCTTGTTAGGATCCTGTCAGTGTTCCTTCACCGTTTCTGTCAAATAAAAAGAAAATAACTCCTAAAGAGCATCTCATAAGCTTTGTGGAGATCAGTCTTTCTGTCCTTCCCTCCTGCTGTTCCCCTTCGCAGAGATTAACAGATTATCGCCGCCTCCCACTGGAAGAATGTCTGTTTGTCAAGTTAAGTTAAGACCCAGAGTGAGGGGAAAACAGATATGGTGTTTTAAAGGTTTAGGTGTCATTAAATAATAGCGAGTTATATTAGTGATTTGAAAACTTTGGAAGTTTTTCCTAAAGTTATGCAAACAAGTTCTGTTTGTGTTATTTGTTTCAAGTTTTTGTAGTCATCTCTTTATTTTGAGGGTGTTTTTTATTGTTATTATTTTTTATGCAAAACACAAAGGTGAAACCAGAAATTAACACACATTGTATAAAAAATAGTTGTTTTGTTTTTTTTTTAGACAAAATCTTTTCTGTTTTAGGAAAGTTCGCATCAACAAAACTATTGCTGTAACTTCTAACAGTGCAATGGGAAAGTGAACAGAACAAACATGTTGGATCTTTTACTGGGGGTGGAAAAAAGGTCATGAGCACCACTGTGTTCATCTTGCAATACCTCAGTAAAAGTGCTTCCTGGTGTGACATCATGGAAAAATCAAAGGACGTCATCAACGACATTGGGGAAAAAAATGATGGATCTGATTCATCTTTGGGTACAATATCTAGATCGCAGAATATCCACCATTCATCTGCTCAATATGGACATACAAACCAGATGCATTTGGAGACACAGACTTTCGTTTTTGGGGGTGGAAATTTGTTCCGTTGTCTTAATTCAATGAAGTTAAAGTGTCTTTTCAAAGTGATCATAGTTGTTCTTGGTGGAAAAGGGAAAGTTGGTAAGCTAAAGAACACCAAGCCAACTGTAAAGCACAAGGATTACAGCATCGTGCTGCAGGCAGCGTTTTGCTGCAGGAGGGACTGGTGCACTTCACAAAGCAGAGCACAAGCTATTGAATCAACATCAGAAGAAAGCCTGGGCATAAATGGGGTCTTCTGAACAGACAATGATCTAACCATGCAGACAGATTTGCTGCAAAATGGCTTAAGGACAATAAAGTGAATTTTATTAGTTTGGTGGCCTGACTAGGTTTCCTTCTGCCAGGAGGACTGGACCAAAAATCCTGCAAACAATACAGAGGAACCGCGAAGAACACCCAAAACGTTTGACCTGAATCATACAGTTTAAATAGCAGTGATACCAAATACTAAATAAGTATCTTAACTTTTGAATTTAGAGAAAAAATCTTTAAGATATCCTCTGTCTGTAACATATTACCAGGCTAACTGGTAATCCCTGCTGACCTAAAACAGGAAAGGCTTGTCTCTGACTCAAAGTCACCCTGTGTCTGACAGGGTAAAAAATGACTGAGCGTCTTTCTGCACAACATATGTAAACTGAAGGACTGTTAGTTTGTTGTTGTTTTTTAAGGATGAACATGGTGTTAAACATGAAAAGATCATTTATGCATGTTAAATTTTTAACAGAAGCAGAAAGAACGTAGCTTAATTAGGAAAGATGGTGATAATGCAGCTTAATGTTGGATGTCACCTGCCGAAAGAAATCCAAGAAAAGTAACATGAACAAGATCAGTCAGGTAAAAAATGAGTATGTTGTTTTATACCCAGAATAAGACTGTTTAGGATTAGGTATGAAAAATACATGATTGTGCTTGAATTGACCAGACACACATGCTTTCACTTTGCCATCACATGTTGAATGCATCCCTGCTAAAATTCACATTTCTCCAGTTTTTCTAGCCAGTCCTGGGTGAACATACTGTACATTACACAATCTCAGCTGAGACTGAGACTCTCTTCCTCCTGCTGCTGCTTCCCTCCAACATGCCACCTTGTTTTCTTGCACATTCCGGTGTAGGAGGTGTTGTGCAGTCTGCACGGCGACAGAGAGCTGTGTTTGTAAAAAAAAAATCAGCACTGGCTCAGCAGTTAAATATGGAGATTTAGTCACATGTCGTTTTTGATTATTTGGGGAAGTTACTCAGCTTTCTGATGCAGCATTTTGCTCTCTTTAACTTTCCTCTGGGTTCCCATGTTGAACCCACATGACCGTTCAGTCACGTGAACCCCACGGGGCAAACGGCAATCAAAGCTTTAATCAGGGATTTTTGTTCTATCAAGACAGGAGAGAAAAATGTAAATTTGCGCCAATCAGTGGGGTTATGCTGAATGCTGAGGCCACATTTATGTTTTGCTTTATGCATGAATATTTACAGGTGGATATTTACAGACAGAACGTTTTTATTTTATCTTAAACACATAATGTTTATATTTTTGTACAGTTTTTGGCTTAATTGCAGCTCTAAATGTGTTGCTCTTGTATCAATCTGTATACTTCAGTTAACGATTATTCGCTTACTAAATTAGCTGACGATCATTTGAATAATCGATCCATCACGATTAATCCAAATAATCGTTTCAGTCACAGCAGAAACTAACTCAAAGCGTGACAGTGCTGTTGTACTCTCTCATTGCCATGTTGTTTATCCATTCCAAACTTCTTGTTTTTTTTGTTTGGTATTGAGCCATGATGTGTAAATAAAAATGAAGCGCAGAATGTCATGAGTAAAGTGGGTCTGACAGGACTAGAGAGGCTGAGTTTTTGTATTCCACTTGCGCTCAGTTGGGCTGTTAAGATGTGAGACGTAATACTCTGAACACAACCAGCAGAGTTGTTATGATGCAGTCCAGTCACAAAGAAGCTGCGAGTTACAAGCTGAAAATCATCTTATCTATGCAGGTGGACAGATGAATTACCCATTATTTATTTTTGACACCTACAAAAGGCTTTCAGAGTAATGCGCTTCAGCTGGATGCTTTCTTCATGACTGCACTGCGTTACGCGTCTTGCTTGTAGATGGGTCGGTTCCTGGAAAGATACAGTGACTCTCAAAAGTCTACAGTCCTCTGTTAAAATGGAAGTTTATGATGTGATAAAACAAAACAATTTTATTTCTTTTTTTCATTCTAATCCTGAAAAACAAGCACATTTCATGACATTTTCTACGACATTTTGTTTCTTTTATAAACTGGTAACCTAAGTGCAAACACTGTTTTCTTTATTTATTTTGAACAATTAATACAAATTTTTAAAAACCACACATATAAATATAAGTATATATAGGCACACACAACAAACAGGGGGAAACATTAGCAACAATATAAAATTACCACCAACATTTTACAGAACAAAAATCATGGTGTTCAAAAAGGGAGCAGGAAGAAGCAATGGCTTATCTGTTAAGAAAATATTACTTTGACAAAATATATTTTGATTCAAAAACAGCAGTTAGTAGGAGTCTGTTATCAACCCACATCATCATTTGGTAAAAGTTTCTCACTTTATGTTCTCCAAATCTATCAGACAGTAAAAACTAAAATCTTCAGGAAGTCATTCTTCTGTTGATTTGGCTTCCTGTGAAACGAAAAAATGAAATCCATCTTCATCTTCAGTTTTATAGCAAACATCTGACACAGAGCCAAAACAATTAATCGGATTAATCATGATGAATCGATTATTGTAATAATCGTCAACCCAATTAGTAATCAATTAATCAATAACATGAGCATACAAACTCGACAAAGTTGAAAGAACAACACAGTCAGAGCCATGTTTAAGCCAAAACTGCACAACAAATAAAGACATTTTGCATTTAAGATAAAAATAAATACTTATCTGTAAATATATTTTACCCATAAATGATCAAGTGACCATTTTAGCTTCACCCGTTTCAAATTCAGTAAAAGAAATCTACTATTAAGCACATTTTTCTTTCTGATGTGCTAATAGTCAAAAATGTTTGACTATTATTTAATCAAAAATAGTAGCCAACAGATGAGCCCTCGCTGTACTGATGCTAAGTCAAGCAGAAAGGCCTGAGCTGTTCACATGATGTTAGAAGGATTCCTTTAGCTGCAGATTAATCCTTTACTTTAAATGTCCATGGCTCCACAAAAGTAATGCAATGTTTTTGCAGCTTAAACAATAAAATGTTTGTTTTCTTATTTTAAAAAGGATTAAGTTCTTTTTTTTAATTTGCATTTTTCATGTATTTCAATTGTATAAAATAAGCTACTATGGTTAAATGAAAAATCTGCAAAATGTGGCAGTTTTTTAAATCAGATTAGTTGTCAGAATAATGGATAGAATAATCGTTAGCTGCAGCGGTAGTCTGACGGTTACTCCTGAATACCGACTGGTTTTTAAAACCGTTCATAATTGAGTCTTGAAAGAAACCCAGTTCCATGCAAAGAATTCCTTTATTTGAAACAAAATTCCTTTGTCATTTAATCTCAGCATCTATGCGACTGCATGACGCACGACAAGAGCTTCCCCAGAAGAAGACGCGGCAGGATTTGAGCCACCAGACACAAGGCATGAAACATCAGAGCATCAGACTCAGCGGATGAATTGGACCGGGCCGGTTCTGGATCTGGGCTCCTGCTACGTCACGTAACATTCCTTTTGAGTTCGCGCTGAGAGGAGCCGGGTGGAACTGTGCAAGGTGCACAGCTTGCTCACTGCGTGAACAAATCACATTGTTCCATGTGTGATTATGTCCGCAGCATTCATGCTTTTACAGTAAAGGCCGCTGTGCCTGGCTTCTGCCCTGAAAATGGTGGAAACTCTTTCCGAATTGCTTGCGGTCGCCTCAGAATTCCTTTCTAATCAGTGAAAAGTTTCCTCTTGAAAAACTGCAATAGTCTTAACCAGGTTCTGTATCTAGAATGTTCTCTGTTTGAGTGGAAACCCCTAGCTAGTGAATTGGACAACATTTTGTCAGAAAAAGCAGAGTTTTTAAAGAGACAGGGGCCCAATTTCAAGGCTTTAAATACTGAAATAAAATTTCTTTTAAGTCATGTTTGATACATACTTTTTTTTTTAACAGCTCAAGTCATAATGCTGCTCATTTAAGTTGGAATGAGAGGAATGCATTCTTTTTTATTCCATGGATGGAGATTATAGGATTTCTCTCCATTTTTTGGCATGTTCTCTATTCCAACTAAGTCAGAGTAATTTTCAATCACAGTTCAATACTAACTGAAGACTGCAGAGCCAGCTTTAGTTTAAGACTCACTTACAGGTTTGGTCGCAGGAGTGCAAGTCTGCTCTTTTCATCATGAACATGCCAGACTGTTCTGTTCATCTACTCCCTTTACAGCAAAAACTCTTAAAAGCTTTGGTGCTTTGATGCAACACAGAAACTGAAAAGACGGTTCCTCCAGTATTTCTCCACTGTGTTTTTAACTGTAGTAATAACACATGAACAAGTAAAGATTCCCTGATAAAAATGAAGTTCTTTCAGACCAAATGTTTCTATATTGATGTATAATCTGTTTTCATTTGTCTTTGTAGCAGAAAATGTTTTCATTAAAGACAAAAGCATTAGCATTGTTTTACAGAATGTGACGTTTGGTGCATTTGATAACCCTGTAAAGGGGAAAAACGACACGGACACGACGTTACTCCTTTCGCTTCCAGTGTTATTATGTTATTTCAAGAGCAGTTTTAAACATTACATTGTCACATACTGAGTGCTGAACATTGTACACAAACATTGTGGTTATAGCCACTCAGTAAAAAGAAATGTAGCACAGGACGCAGCTGGCCAGAAAGCTAACATTAGCATAGGTCTTTAAAAAAACTCAAGTTATTGCAGTGACCACAAACATTCCCTGCTCATTCAACAAATGTAATGAACCTAAATACAGCTTTAAACCTCATAAGTCAGCATTTTACCTGTAAAGGGAAAAATGACACCAGAATACTAAGTGCTGAACATTGCACACAAACATTGTGGTTATATCCACACAGTAATAAGAAACGTAGCCCAGGGCGCAGCTAGCCAGAAGGCTAACGTGAACATAGCTATTAAAAACTCAAATTATCGCAGAGGCCACAAACACTCCCTGCTCATTCGACAAATCTAACGAACCTAAATACAGCTTGAACCCTGTATTTAAGCTTGACGGTGATAAGTCAGAATTTTACCTGTAAAGGGGAAAAACGACA
Organism: Xiphophorus maculatus; assembly: GCF_002775205.1. Classification (NCBI taxonomy): domain Eukaryota; kingdom Metazoa; phylum Chordata; class Actinopteri; order Cyprinodontiformes; family Poeciliidae; genus Xiphophorus; species Xiphophorus maculatus. The sequence continues at coordinate 31,855,559 of NC_036446.1, read as the reverse complement.
CGGACACGACGTTACACCTTTCGCTTCCAGTGTCATTATGGAGGAGCAGAAGCAACGCGGTCCACTACATCCAGTCAGACAAAACTAATCGAGACACGATCGGTGAACAAACTGAAGATGTAGATAATCAAAACAGACAAAATCAATCGAGAGACGATCGGCAAACAACTGCAGGTAATCAAAACGACCAGATCCAACAGTATCATACCCTGCAACACATTCGGTACAAAAACGTTTCTAAGCTTCTCACTAAATGGATGTAGAGAAACGGTAGGCAGTGTGAGTTTTTACCAAGAGCCATAAACTGACCCCAGAAATTTTCAGTTTTTGATGTTCTTGATTGCAATACACCACAATCACCCAAAACCCCTTAGAGTCACTGTTTTTTCTGTCTTAAATTTCATTCAAGTTCATATTAATAAAAAAAAATACCCTGTTTATGCACAAACCAACACAGCACTTTTTTTTTTTTTTTTTAATTTCCGGATAAGGTGAAATGATTCAAAATCAAAGATTGGGTCGAAATTGATTAGAAATTGAAAAGGGCAAAACTGTTAGACAATTAGTGCAGGAAACCTTGGTCTGACAGGAGATCCTGATTAAGTCCCTGTGTGAGGGGCCCTAGATGAATGAGTGTGTTTATGCAGGTTATTTAATTACAGGTGAGCATGCGACCCACAGCTGCTCCCTGATTGATTGTTTCAGGTCTTCCATCGGGTACAAACATTCTCTTTTATTAGTCGCATATTGTATTGCTTAAAGTCGCATCTCTAAACGTATTTACTGGAACCGCAGCAGGGAGGAGCTCAAGTGATTTAGCACCACCATCAAAGTGATGCGAAATTGTGTGTATAAAGATGAAATTAAATTTTAGCTCCATTAGGGGGGGAATGGTAAATCACTGTTTGTTTACTTTAGGATCTAAAGCTGCTCTGTCTGATCTGCTGCTTCAGCACAACAAGATGGCAGAACTGGCAATATGAGGCTATTCAACCACTGTCACACACTTTAAATGTCGTATTTGTGAATTACTGCTGCTTTTACTATCAGTTCCCTTTGTAGATAAAAGTGACAATTATATTTAGATGTCTGAATTTGTGTGAAAAGTGCTTGAAAACGATACCATGAAACACACTGTTAACTTAAACCTTTAAAGGTTCACTTTTCTGCATTTTTTAAGAAATGTTGCTGAGTGAACGTCAGAGTAAACTAAATATTCAAATGATAATTAATCAGATCTGGCATGTTTTAAGGTATCCATGAGTTAAGCTAAAATGAATTCCCCCACTATTCTGCCACCAGGGGGCTGTGGAGAGCTGAGGTTAAAGGTCAGGCTGAACTGTTGTCAAACCATTTATTGTTATATTCCCTCCAGGTTCTAGTGTTGGCAGAATTCCTGTGTGCTCTGGCGTCTTGATCAAATCCTTAAGGTTGAAGAAAAAAAAGTGGCCTTGCAAGAAGAAAGTCAACTAAAGATAGCAGCAAATATAACAGCCATGAACAAAGAAAAAGTCATTTTTCACCAACCTGTGGTGACAGCTTTAATGTGCACCACAGGAACGTCTATCTCTTGATGTCTTAACACAATAAAACAGTTCATTTAAAGTCATAATATAAGAAAAAATAAGTTGTTAAATCAAATGAAACTTTCTATGTCTTTCTACTGAATGGTTTGACTTAATTAGCTCATTAAATACTGTTGACCTTCATGTAAAAGCAAAATGCAAAAAGAAACAAGAATAGAAAAATATTTAATCAACTTGGTTTAGAGCTTTTTATCAGCAATCTTTGGTGACTAGTTATTAATAAGAATTTACAGGTTTTCATTAAATGCGTTCATTGAACCAAGACCTGGATGTTGGATGCAGGGTCACATGTTTGAGTTTGAGTGTTTTTTTATTGGTAATGATTTTTCTTGGCAATACATATTGGAATATTACTATAAAATAAAGGCCACAAGAGCTATGAATAATAATTTTTTTTGTTCATTCTTATGTAATATTCTAAACTTAAATGTGATGCTTTCATTAAGTGGAAGCAGGAAATCATCACAATTAACAAAAATGTCATCCATCCATCCATGTTTAATTAATCTATATAATCTGTTTCACTTCATGGTAAAGTTCATAAAATGAAAGGACTTAAATAATACTCCGGTCTATTGAATGGGACTGTATATCAAAACCATTTTCAGAGGGATTTGACTTTGCATCATAGCCATATCTGTTCCTTTGAAATTGGTCTTTGTCTCTTTAAGAACCAACTAACCTTTTTTGACACACCCCCTTCAGTATATAGTCACAACAGGGCTTCTCCATGATGCTGTTTACAACCATTCTTAGGAACATTCTATGATGAGCTCAGAATACACACAGTTCAACCAGGTGCTTACTAATTGCTGCTGCCACTAGTCTGAAGGAGCTGAGAGGGCGGGGTTGCTCTGTGGGGGCGGAGCTCAGCTGGGGCCTGAAGCTCTGGGGAAGTAGGCGGTGCATCACATGAACAACTTCTTAGGCATGCCCAAATGGTTGCCACGGGAGATTCAAGGATTTTTTCCAAACATGCATGAATGAGTCAAAGCAACCCTCCAGGTATGTTTCTGCTGAGGGAATGATGTAGACATCAACAAGGTTGATTTTGTATAATAGCCCCCTTTAAGCAAATCCAGGACTGAATCGGCCTAATGTTGGCAAAATAAACCAAATGAATGTGGGTTATCTCCCCCATCAGGTTTTAAAGTGAATAAAACTTTGTTTGTTTCTATATATTTCTTCATGTAAAAAAGAAAAAGCTAAATAAGTTATCAGTGTCCATTAGACGTTAAAAGGAGCTGATTTGACTCTAGCTTGCTGTATAATTGGGCTAAATGTCTTGATTAGGCCCCATGCAGTGGCTCCTTGGGTCTCTGTTTGAGCTTGTCTGTGCATGTTTTGCTGAACTGGACTGACACCAAGTGTTCATGTGTCATGTTTGTAGAAATTTCACACCATCAGACTCTTTTATGTAAGCAGCTCTTAGTAGAGGTGTTTCCACTGGGTTACAGACTGTAGACTGGGTTAAAGAGTGTGTGAGTGTGAGTGGGCGGGCATGCGTGTGTGTGTGTGTGTGTGTGTGTGCGTGTGTGTGTGTGTGTGTGTGGGTGTGTGTGTGTGTGTGTGTGTGTGTCAGATCACAGAGCAGAAACTGGAGGCATCGTGTGCCGTGACAAGCCTCATTAAGAGGGAATCTCTCCACTGCTCTGGCTGTCGACATCACCGCCAGACTTCTCTAATTACATTCTCTAAGTACCGTTTCGTGCAAGCAATCAGCCCACTGCTCTTTGCATATGCAAATATGACAGACCTGATCATTAGCTTTTATATCTCTCACACTCTAATTGTTATTGTAAAAACTGCCGCATGCAGCCAAGGGCAAATTCAACCGGTCCTCGCGCTGTCTTTCCCACTCTCCACTCTATCTATCACCAACTGTCGACTTTAATTCCTGCTACATGTTTTATGAGGTATTGTTGCTTTACACAGAGTCGTGTGGTTGAATGTCACAGTGGTATAATCAGCCAGCAAAGGCCTCTGTCTGACATTGTTTCATCAGGGAGGAGGGGAGAATAATAGGACCACTTCCTAGAGAGGGCTAATTGGCCAAATGGAGTCACTTATGCAGAACAACAGCCCCATCACGGCTATGATGATGATGGTGATGGTCCCAGAGAGAGGATTTGGAAGCTCAGACTCCAGAATAGGTCTGTTGTGAAATAAATTGTGAATTGCTCAGATTTGTTCAAAGTAAAAACAAAAAAGGTTGGTGAGGAAGAAAAACAAAAAAAGATACAAAAAAGTTTCAAGTTACTGACCTCAGAGAGATTTACATGGATTAACTTGTGGCGGTTCCAAACTTCCCAAGTAAAAGTGTTGTAGAGTAACAGAAGTAAAGGACATTTGTACTGTACAGTGTTTCTGGAAAGTATTCACATTAGTTGACATTTTATGTTCCAGCCATACTTCAAATTGTATTAAACGAATTTCTTTTCTCAAAGTTCCACATAAATACCTTTTGTGGCAATATGGACTTCTTCTGTGTTTTGCAAACGCATTAAAATAGAAAACCAATAAACCACATTTCCATAAGTATTCACAGCCTTTGCTTGGTACTCTGTTGATCCAGCTTTGGCCTCCAGTCTCATTGAATCTGGAGTCTCCAGCTCAGCTCATCCGTCTTCAGGCAGTTTGGTTCGTTCTTCTCTGCAGCAGGCTGGATGTCGATGTCTGGCAGCCATTTTCACATCTCTCCACAGATCTTCAGTCAGATTCTAGTCTGGACTCTCTGGGATGTTCACAGTGCGATTCTGAAGCTATTCCTTAGAGATCTTGTCCATGAGCTTTGGGCCGTTGTCCTGCTGAGAAAAGAACCGTCTGAGGTCAGAATGCTCTGCAGCAGGTTTTCATCCAGGATGTTTCTGTTCATCGCTGAATTCTTCATTCTTTAGAGTCCATTAGTGTCGCTATAACAGAGCGACCTTCGGGTTCTTGATCTTCTCCACCAATTGCTCAGTTCAGACAGCTGGCCAGATACAGGACGAGTCCTGCTGGTTCCAGATTTCCTCCACTGACCAACGATGGAGGTCACTGAGCTCACTGGAACCTTAAAGCAGCAGAAATGTTTCTGGATCTTTCTCCAGATTGGGGCCTCAAGTCAACCCCGTCTCAGCAGTCTACAGATAATTCCTTTGAGTTCATGCTTGGTGTTTGACCTCTGACCTGCTGTCAACTGTGGACAAGTGTGTCTTTCCAAATGAAGTCCATTCAACTGAATTCACCAAAGGTTGATTATATTTATGTTTAAGAAACAGCTCAATGTTGAGCTGCATGGAAAAGGCTATGAACACAAATGTAAATCTGATAGTCTTGGTTTTCTATTTTAATGAATTCGAAAAACACACACACACACACAACAAATTCCACATTGTCATAATTTTGTGTTTGTGTGTAGAATTTTGAGGAAATTTAATACAATTTGGAATAAGGCTGAAACATGACAAAATGTGGAAGGCGTGAAGCGCTGCGAATACTTTCCGGATTGAACGGTTGTTGATGTGTTGATTGCAAATAATCCGTACTGCCTACCATCACGGACCCCTACATGATCGTATCACTGTCACTAACTGCCATCATTAATGTTACTCTGTGTTATTGCGTGTGTATTGTTCAATCACAAACGGGTTGCATCGAAACAGCTTTCACTGCCACCGAGCTCTGCGGCAACATCTGGAAAGCAAGAAAACATCTGAAAAGCTACTTTGTCACCTTAATGCTTTCAGTACTTTTACACACCACCATTTTTATGACAAGCATAAAGAAAATTGCTGACAGCTATCCAGGATCAATCAACAAAATACATTTGTTTTGGCAGCTCTATCACTTTAATGATACACTACCAACACATGAAAGCAGCTGAAGCAGGTGGCCTGGTCATTTGTTATTATTCCCTAGGATTATTTTGGGGGGGGGGGGGGGGGGGGGGGGGTAAGCAAATTATTGTGAGTTTTTTTTTTTTTTTTTGCTGTTGTCCAAATGGCATCAGAATTATACACATGTTGAAATATGTACTGTACATCCCCAGCCAATATTTGGATAACTGTTCCATCACCAGACTGGTGGCACATTTCTGCCTGACTATTTACCAACACAATTAATGTCGCGGTTTTAGAAAAGTTATCTTAGGAAGGTCACGAGTAACTTAAATGTCTCTTTTAGGGCAGTTGTGCTATTGGGACATCAAATGGTGTTTAGATTCTAACAATTTGACCCAAACTGTCACCCTTAGATATGAAATAACTGAATTCAGACCTTTAAACCTCTAGATCACCTATAAGCATGACTGATCGTGTTTAAAAGTTTTCGGTGCCCACAGAGAAAAGCCTAATCCCAAAACCTCTGAAAAGGTTTTATGGTCGACAAAAACAACTGGACACAAAAACTAGAGGCATGGTCATCATTCCTGTCATGTATATTTTTGCTCCAAACTTGAGGACTGCACTTAAGAATGAAAGCAGAACTATAATATCGCACCAGTAATGTGAGTTTTAAAGATTTCATTGTGGACTCAAACTGGTTGGCCAGTAGGTGGCAGCATAGACACCTCGATACTTGTATTATATCTCTCACGCAGCAGCGCGTGCGTTCGTCACTGATAGTCATGGAAACGACGTTAGCGTTAGCAACCCTATAAATCGCCGTGACCGTCGGAATTCTTCCCCTTTGCGACTGGACTTTTGAAGGAGACGCCTGAAAGAGCCTTAACAGCCCCGGAAGGTTTGAACTTGTTGAGAAAGTCTGCTTAGCAAAACTCGCTGAAGAAGCACTTTGCTGAAAACGCACTTGCTGACGAAGCCTGCGGTTGAAAAACCTACGAAAGATGGATCCTGGCCAGGACAAGCACCAGCAGGGTGACCACCCGGAAGGTTAATGTCGTTCTTCTACTATTTTTAATAAACGAAAGCAAGTTATTACTAAGATATTAGTGAGTTGTTTAGTTTATTTTGTGTTTGTGTGTGTTTTTAAAGAAATTCCGACCGCTATATAGAAACAATATAATTACTTTGCTAGCATAAATCCTTCTTATCTAATGAGCCTTTTTCTTGACTGAAATTAGCTGTAAATGTCAGGAATGTTCAACTGTGATGTAGTGATTTAGGAAATATATGTTTTTAGTTAATTATGGTCAAATTAGTTGAATTAATGCTAAGCTTATAATTTGACCGTTATTTTTTGAAAAATGCGTGATAAACAATCAGTTTCCATGGATACGCTAAATGAAATATATTAAATATTTAATTCTATTTTTAAAAAATGTCTGTGTTAGATTACTGAAATTTGTGGATAAATGTCTGTGATGTTAACACACTAGTGTTTGAAAAAAAATGTTATGCTGGTTTGAAAAAACAGTTAAATGTCCAATTCTTGGAAAAATAGATGGTTCTTGGTTGTTACTATGTTATTTTTTGAAAAATGCCCTCATAAACATATTTGGTTTCCATGGAAATAACCGGTTTATTAGGACACTGGAAGAGGCTTTACATAATATCAGTAATATGCATTCATGCACACGTTCATGGTGATACGCTAATGGATTGTAGCCACAGCCGTTATATCAGGCCATTGGCCCGTCTGACCAGACCCAGCAGGAAAGGTGGGAGAAGTGTCTTGACCAAGGACTCAAGGACAGAGATGGGCCATTGCAGGGCAAACTCCTACCACTCCGTTTTGTGGGTGTGTGTGTGTGTGTGTGTGTGTGTGTGCGCACATTAGGCAATGAATCATGTTTAGTCGTAGTGATCATCAATGAAAGCTGGTTTTCACAAACAAAATAATGATTTCTTTGTGAAAATCAGCTTTGATGACTTTGGTGTCCAGTTCTTGGATGACTGGTTGGTTCTTTGTCCATTTTTTGAAAAATGCCCAAACAAATGTATTTAGTCTCCAAGGATACATTGGTAAAATGACTTCAATAAAAAATTAAAGAAACACTTTTGAAACATGTACCTTCTATAGTATCCCTAAATTATTTAGCTCTAATTCTAGAAATGTCACGAATGCGTACGGTGATGATCTTATTTTGTTTGAAGACAAAATAAGATTAATCAGATTACTTTTAATCATTTTTAAAATGATTAAAACAGAAAAGCAAAACTAGATTGTTCTTTACCTAATTTTTTTATACACCCACAATAAATAAGCTTATTACTTAAAATATATAAACACATTTTTTTTTCTAATGATAGACTTCAATATGCGTGTTTAGTTTTGCTACATTGGTGAAATGATCTGAAAAGAAGAAGAAACATTTAAATTAAAATAAATTTTGATGACTTTGGTGTTCAACTTAGGAAATTGTGACTCTTTGAAAAACATAGCTTAGGAAGGTATAATTTGCATTTTTGGGATGAAACATATTTGTGAGTTAATTGGATTTTTGTGATTTAAATGTTAGTTATTTGAAATTTTGGAAAATGACAGTAATGCTGTTTGCAGTTGTTTTGAAAATATGTTGTTGATTTTTTTTGTTGCTGTTTTGTTGTTACTAAAGATTAGTTTATTTATTCTATTTCACATTTCACTCCCCATCAGTTTCTGAAGACAAGGGAGAGGAGTCACACAGTACTTCACCTCCAATCACGGTGAGTAGTACTACCAGCTCCAGTGAAGACAAGGTTGGTAATAAAAGTACTAGCAGCTCCAGTACTAGCAGCTCCAGTACTAGTAGCTCCAGCACTAGCAGCTCCAGTGGCAGCGGTACTAGCAGGTCCAGTGGCAGCGGTACTAGCAGGTCCAGTGGCAGCGGTACTAGCAGCTCCAGTGGCAGCGGTACTAGCAGGTCCAGTGGCAGCCGTACTAGCAGGTCCAGTGGCAGCCGTACTAGCAGGTCCAGTGGCAGCCGTACTAGCAGGTCCAGTGGCAGCAGTACTAGTAGCAGCAGCTCTAGTTATAGTTGTACTAGCAGCTCCAGTGAAGACGAGGTTGGTAATGACTGTACTACCAGCTCCAGTCCGACAGTGGACCGTTCTTACGCTGTGTTAGAGCTGCTGGAGGTTCTCCCTCCAAAATTTAAATACACATGGGACATCGGGATGGCTCAGCAGCCTCAAGAGCCCATTTTGCGTCTACAGGACTCCAGACAAATTGGGACCTCTCAACCTTACCAGGTAGGTTTGGAAGAGGACGCGGGTCATGTGATGACTGGCATGAACAGAAAGAGAACAAACGCCAGTGATGCTGAGGAGGAGTCCCCCACCAAGAAGACTAGGCACAGTGTTGGTGAAGAGGATCCCGTTTTGTCATCCCCTGTCACCAGTCCCTCACAATACATGGTGCATGAGGATTCCGTTTGGTCACATCCTTTCCTCAGTCCCTTATGTATATTGGCACATGAGGATCTTGATTGGTCATCCCCTGAGATCAGCCCCTCACAGTACATAATGCATGAGGAGCCTTTTCTGTCCTCCACTGTCTTATGTCCCTCACCATTGAATCTAATTTTGGAGGATCCAATTTTGCCACCCTCTGTCTTCAGTTCTTCACCAATTCCATATGAAGAACACCTTCTTTTATTCCCTGCCATCAGTCCTCCACAAAGGCTAGGTTTGGAAGAGGAACCGGGTCATGTGACATCTGTGACCTGCAGAAAGAGGACAAAGGGCAGTGATGCTGAAGAGGAGCCCCCTGGCAAGAAGACTAGGCACAGTGTTGCTGAAGAGTTTCCCATTCTGTCATCCCCTGTCATCGGTCCCTCACAGTACATTTTGCCCGAGGATCCTTTTCTGTCACCCACTGTGTCCACTGTCTTTAGTCCCTCACCATTGGAACCAATTTTTGAGGATCTAATTTTGCCAGCCTGTGTCTTCAGTCCTTCACCTACATTGGCATTTGAGGATCCCATTCTGTCTTTCCCTGTTCTTGGTCTCTCACCATCAGCACATGGCAATGATTCAAGTTTGTCATCCCCTGAAGACTGTATCTGGGTGGAGTCTGAAGAGGACACAGAAGAGGAACCAATACCATCAACAGCTGGGATTGGACCAGACGGAATTAGAGTAAGAGAGAGTTTCAGACAAGCGTGGTTTAGACCTCACTACGACTTGTCAAGTGACTCTGATTAGATTGGGATCTTGAAAAACTGAAGACCTACCTGAGAAGTCCCATTGGTATATCATCATTTCTCTGTTGTTTTTGTTAAAGCCAATGGCTTTCTAGCAGGACCGAGGATGCCTTAGGTAGCGACTTGCGCCGGGGCTTTTCTTTATCCCGCTGCTAGATTTTAGATGTTAAGGATTCTAGCAGGACCGAGGATGCCTTAGGTAGCGACTTGCGCCGGGGCTTTTCTTTACCCCGCTGCTAGATTTTAGATGTTAAGGATACTAGCAGGACCGAGGATGCCTTAGGTAGCGACTTGCGCCGGGGCTTTTCTTTATCCCGCTGCTAGATTTTAGATGTTAAGGATTCTAGCAGGACCGAGGATGCCTTAGGTAGCGACTTGCGCCGGGGCTTTTCTTTATCCCGCTGCTAGATTTTTTTATTTTAGATGTTAAGGATTCTAGCAGGACAGGCAATGCTGACTTTTTTGCTGTTAATAAAATTAATGACTAAATGCTGGAGGAGGCTAATTTAAATTTATGACAAACAAGACCATATTGCTGAACAAAAAACACTAAAGGTAGTCAGACATGGCTGGTGCGTAAAAGATAAATGCTAAAAGGAATGAGACAATGATTAATACTAAATCTAAAACAATCTTGCTGGGTAAAAATCAAACCTCAAAACGATTAAGACAACGCGGCTCGGGACACTAGAATCAATACAATTGAGACATCACTGCTGCAAATTAAACTCTTTAAAATTTAAATGACGTTTCTGACACTTCTAATTTTTAAGACATGAAAAAACACAAATGGAGACACAATATAATCGGTTATAATCGGTATAAACGGATCGAAACAGCAGTTTTAAAGTTATAACCATTCTGGTCTGGACATTATAAAATCCACACGAAATGACGCGAATTTACGTATGAAATAACAACGGCAGCGACAGTAAAAACGGAAGTTAATTCAAACGTTCAAAGATGTCAAGAGGAAGAGAGAAATAGGCAGGACCTTTGGATCCCGGATATGAACCGTTGATCCACGTATCAATCATTTGGTGGCTGGATTCCTAAACCTTCAAGTCCACATGTTAAAATGTCGTTGAGCAAAACATTTAAACTCAGGTGATAATGGTTTTAAAGGTTGGTAATGCTGCTTCGTGTCAAACCTAAAATCTTTTAGGACCGAAAAGAGACAACGCTTTGCGGGACAAATTCATCTCTCTAAGGACGAAGACAACGCTTCTGTGGACAAATGAAATCTTTCAAGTAGTGAGGAATTTTAATGTGTTAGGACTAATATGATGTCATGGTGGACAACTTAAAATGTAGAGGAATTAAATCAACACGCGGAGTACAATTTAAAATCTTTAAGGATAAAAGAAAAAGACAGAGATAAATATTTGGTTAAGGCTTGGTCCAGTGACTTGGACCACCATAGACATATTCTGAGGACCACCAGGAGCTGCAGTCACCTTTCAGGTTAAGGCAAAAGTAAGTATCAGTCCCAGACAGAGCAGCTGGCAGTGAGACTGCTTCTTCCAAGATTCTCTCTGTGCTTCTGTCTCTGTTTTCCTCTCTACTCTCCCATGTTTCAGGGTGTAGTAGCGGTGCTTCCCCACACGGTGCTCTCTAATATAGTTAATTGTTCTCACCTGTTCCTCCACTAATCCACTCTCCCAGTTCTACTCTTTCAGGTTTTAGCTGCTCATCGCTGGATTCTTTCATCGTTGTCCATGTGGTTCCTGCTTGTAAGTTTTTGCATTCAACAACACATAATACTGCTGGCCTCCTGCTGGCATTGGCGACCATCAGCTTTAATAAATAAATATAGAAAGAAATTCACTATTAGTAGAAAGTGTTCCTCCATATAGAGTTAAAATTTACATTAAGTGAGGAAAGTTTGCCTGATAATATTTTGTATTAGAGACCAAATTAAAGCAGCAAGTCAATAAAAATTTGGAAGACAGAATTTATGATTGAGGGATTTAATTAAGAGCTTTTATCCAGAGGGAAAGTAGAGAACAGGATCGGAGGGAAGGAAATAGAGAGGATGTGGAGTAAAGATAAACTATTAATCTCATAAAACAAATAGTTTATCTGGCCATATTCATGTGTTACAACACAGAAAGATCCCAAAATGAGAATAGACTTTAAAAAATACTGACACTAGTTTCTGATCCCAGGTCCAGACTGCTCAGATCTCTGATGTTCTGATCATCCCAGGTTGGATCTCCTGAGCCTGGAATCCTCCACCTTCAACACCACCAGTCAGGTGGAGGAAGATAAGAGAACCCAGTTGGTCGAAAAAAGTAAGAACATTTCTATCTACAAAACATAACGAAACATTTCAGATGGAGCTGCGCAGAGTTGAGCTGAAAGTTAGAAACTGATTCTGTTTGCTGTGTGTGATTATTTTCCTTTTTAACTCTTTTGTCTTTTCTTTTTTCTTCATTTCTCCGTCAACTCATGTCACACGACTTGAGTTGACCAACAATTAAAGCAGAAGACCTGCTCCACCTGCTGTTCTACTGGTTGGAAGAGATTGTGGAAAAGGTGAGAACATGATGATGACTTGATCAGAAAGTCTCCTTCAGTCATCTGTTATTTAGACTGAATGTGTGTCTGATTATGTGTTGATTCTCCAGCATCAGCGAGACAAGACAAGACTGGACCAATCAGGAGAGAGAAGACACAGAGGACTGAGGAGACGCAGGAAATCCTGCTGGAAATCCAGAGAAGATGTTTCCTGATGCATCAGGGGGACAGCTGAGGACGGGACACAGCATAAAGAGACAGATCATGTGAAGCAGGTCCTTCAATAACTAACCAAGCATTGCCACAGAATCTTATGTTGAAAATTCACCTGTTTATGAGTCAGACACTGAATAATAAAGAATTTTAGAAACATTATAGCCAGCGCTGGTTTCTGATCCTGGATTCAGATTCTGCAGATCAATAATGTCTCTGATCATCCCAGGTTGGATCTCCTGAACCTGGAATCCTCCACCTTCAACACCACCAGTCAGGAGGAAGATAAGAGAACCCAGTGGACAACAAAAGTAAGAACATTTACTTTTACACAACCAAAAGTTTTCAATATGCATGAAGTTGAGGTTGATGCTCAAATCTGATTCCTACTTTCTGCTGTACTTTCTCCTCACTGACCCTTTTGTTTTGTCTGATTTTTTTCATTGAGTCCTTTCATAACAGCAGAGCTTTGATGAGCTTTGTGCTGATGGAAGGAGGATCAGGAATAGAGCAGAGGACCTGCTGATCTACTGGTTCTAATAGATTTTATAAATGGTGAGGTCATGATTATGACTTGATCAGAAAGTCTGATTCAGTCATCTGTTATTTCGACAGAAATTAAGGAATGCGTGTCTGATCATGTGTTGGTTCACTAGCATGACTGAGACAAGTCAACATCACTGGACCAATGAGGAGAGAGAAGACACAGAGGACTGAGGAGACGCAGGAAATCCTGCTGGGAATCCAGAGAAGTTTCCTGTTGCATCAGGGGGACAGCTGAGGACGAGACGCAGAATAAAGAGACAGAGATCATGTGAAGTAGGTCCTTCAATAACAAACTAACATTTGCCAACTATGTTAATTTAGTTACTGTTTTGTTGCAGTTAAAACAAGCGAATGTAGGGTAAGAATCGACAGTAGCCAGCAGACAAATAATTATCCAGTTAGTGAATCTCCAGTTAGTGGATTTGCAATATTACCTGTGCTAAACAAGGAACAAGATTAGAGATATTAATGTTTATGTGTGACTGTAAAACATCAATTTAATATCATGCTCTTTTTAGCATCATTAAAGTGATGGTTATTCTGAATGTTTTCTAGATTCAAGGATGGCCTTTCAACCCTGGATGTCATTTATGCTTCGGAGCTTCATGCTTCTGTGTTCAGGCCCTTTATGTGCACAAGGGTGGAAAAGCTGACATCAGAAATGTTAGAGGAAATCTTTGAAGTTCAGCTCAGCGAACAGGACAGCACCAGACGACAAGAAGAAACCAGACTGCTAGGATTCTCCTTGAGACAGACCAAACCTCGCTTTCCTGTTCAAACACTGTCAAGATACCAAAGCCCAAAACAAATGATCAATTCCAAAAAAACATGGACTTTGGGATAAAAACTCTTTGGACTTTATTAAGTTCAAATACAGAATCACAAAACATAAATGTGGATGTTGGCCTGTGAAGGCAGATGTTAACTTGTGAAACCTGCTCTGTTCAACTGTCACTACCAACTGTTATGACTATTGTTGAAAACTGTTGTAATGCTTCATTGTGTTTACATGTAAATATTAGAAATGAAAATTTTTATGTCATCAAAAATTGTTGCAATAAAAAGTGACATACTATTAACACATGGCTGATTTTTGTTTTATTTTGACAAATTATTTTTGAAAGCTGCCAAACAGGCAACAAATTAACCAGATGTTAATGAAATAAATAAGAAAAACAACAAAAAAAACCTTGTTAGGTAGGTGGTACATGACATCCGGTTTACCAGTGAGACTGTTGAACAGGTCTGATGGTATTTGTAGTCCATCTTTCCTTTCATCAATGTCACATTGCAGCAAACCCATGAACACAAACCGCACTAGACACATCTGCTCATAACTGCCACTAAAGACGTGTCTTTGCTTCAGATCATCCAGAACTGGGACTAATAAAGCAAAATTATAACAAATGAAGGAAAATTTCAGCAGGAAAGACAAACAGTCTAGAATGGCATCATTGGTTTCCATAAAATTGATACTTTCTTTAATTTGCTCTTCACCTTGTGCCAAGAACTGCACATTTTACCCACATGAAAAACAGAACACTTGAACTGTCCTGGATGTTGACCACAGAAGTCACAAAACATGGAACATGGCCACCTTAAAAAAAAAAAAAAAAAGATACAGTTGAAACAGATATTTATACACCAAGAGAAAGATACAAACATCTCTCTCTGTGTCTGTATAGACAGATTCACATCCATCTATATGCCTGGTACGGCATGACCTCAGGTCATCTCCTCTCTCGACCAGAGTCAGAGAGCGTTAGGGCAGTGGTCAAGACGAGATGAGAGGAGTAGAGCTTGTGAGTTTTAGGTCTGGTTCACACGGCACGATTTAAGGATTGTCGGACAATTTTCCAAACTTCTGTGACCGCAGAGCCGATAAAAGTCCAACAGGTTCGATCGGTTCGTGTGTCCAGCCACACGGCAGGAGCAACACACCACCACACGAACCGATTCCAGTCACCAACATCCCGATTCCAGGAAAAAAATCCAGTAAAACTCCCAACATACCATACATGAATTTAGAATAATCAAACACGGATGACGATGTAGAAGCAGCAGTGTTAGTTTGTGACCTCATTTTAAGGATAAAAGACATAACAAAAAGAAAAGGCGTTTGATAAAAGATGGCGGGAGCAGCTGCTCTATCTGCTGCACTATGACTTGGAGGTGAGTTATGTTTTTTTGTAGTTAACATTTTTAACTGAATAAACATAACCACATATAATAAACATATATAAAAATGACCTTTGCATATAGTAATAAACATTTCCACATATCACCTCCGATGTCCACCGGACTCTCAGTTGCCATGTCAACTGTTTTTGATTCCCCTCCGTTCTTACGTCACCGCGTTTTCTGATTGGCTACCTGTCACATTTAACTGCCTGCGTTCTCGCTCCCAGTCAGTGAAAACCCTACAGGCCGCTAAAATCAAGCCAAGACAATGTTGAATATGCCCGATTTTAGATCGGGCATATTCTCTGCTTCACGGCAGAGAGAAGTTTTCCAATTTGAAGGACCGAAACTGACATAGTTAAGAATGAAAGCAGAACTATTATATACAAGGGCGTAGGTTTGGTCTAAGTTTTGGTGGGACCTTACAACTTACTGACCAACCCCCAACCCCCGCACCGACCATTCTTGACCAGTGGGGAGGCCGGGGGGAGCAGCACATTGGCTTAATAACCCCCTGAAGCTCCAGCCACCTCTCCATCGTTCTGCTCTGCCCCTTGCTCTGCTGTCTGAGCATCCTATGTGAAAAAATATTACATAATTAACAGACCTATTCTACCTCACATTCAGTGCTGACCTTACTAAACACCAGACTTTACAACAAATGCGTTGCGTGATAGATATCTAACTTATGGGTCCACTCACTGTACTTACAGCTGAGGTAGCGAAATAACTTCTAATGTCTGTCGTCCTTTTCTTTTTTGGTGGCGACATGGTCTCGGAGACTCATAATAAATGTCAAACTCAGAAGGAGACGCGTTCACTTTCAGCACCATGGACCGAGCTTCCGTTCCGCGTGTGGCCAGCTGGCCGCCGCCTGTTGCAGCTAATCAAAGAACGAAGATCCACGTTTTTTGAGCCAATAGCGGCATGGGTCGTCATAGTTCAGAACAGCAAATTTTAAAATGAATGCTACCACTGCGTAGTATATTAAAATATTAAACTAATCAGTGTAGATTTTCGTTTATTTATTTTGTTTTTGTTAAAAAATACATATGTTTTTTTTTTTTATTAATATGGCAAAAATTGGTCGGGACTATTTTATATCCCTTGAATATTGGTTGTGACATGTCACGACCGTCGCCCAAACCTACGCCCATGGTAATATCGCACCAGTAATGTGAGTTTTAAAGATTTCATTGTGGACTCAAACTGGTTGGCCAGTAGGTGGCAGCATAGACACCTCGATACTTGTATTATATCTCTCACGCAGCAGCGCGTGCGTTCGTCACTGATAGTCATGGAAACGACGTTAGCGTTAGCAACCCTATAAATCGCCGTGACCGTCGGAATTCTTCCCCTTTGCGACTGGACTTTTGAAGGAGACGCCTGAAAGAGCCTTAACAGCCCCGGAAGGTTTGAACTTGTTGAGAAAGTCTGCTTAGCAAAACTCGCTGAAGAAGCACTTTGCTGAAAACGCACTTGCTGACGAAGCCTGCGGTTGAAAAACCTACGAAAGATGGATCCTGGCCAGGACAAGCACCAGCAGGGTGACCACCCGGAAGGTTAATGTCGTTCTTCTACTATTTTTAATAAACGAAAGCAAGTTATTACTAAGATATTAGTGAGTTGTTTAGTTTATTTTGTGTTTGTGTGTGTTTTTAAAGAAATTCCGACCGCTATATAGAAACAATATAATTACTTTGCTAGCATAAATCCTTCTTATCTAATGAGCCTTTTTCTTGACTGAAATTAGCTGTAAATGTCAGGAATGTTCAACTGTGATGTAGTGATTTAGGAAATATATGTTTTTAGTTAATTATGGTCAAATTAGTTGAATTAATGTTAAGCTTATAATTTGACCGTTATTTTTTGAAAAATGCGTGATAAACAATCAGTTTCCATGGATACGCTAAATGAAATATATTAAATATTTAATTCTATTTTTAAAAAATTTCTGTGTTAGATTACTGAAATTTGTGGATAAATGTCTGTGATGTTAACACACTAGTGTTTGAATAAAATGTTATGATGGTTTGAAAAAACAGTTAAATGTCCAATTCTTGGAAAAATAGATGGTTCTTGGTTGTTACTATGTTATTTTTTGAAAAATGCCCTCATAAACATATTTGGTTTCCATGGAAATAACCGGTTTATTAGGACACTGGAAGAGGCTTTACATAATATCAGTAATATGCATTCATGCACACGTTCATGGTGATACGCTAATGGATTGTAGCCACAGCCGTTATATCAGGCCATTGGCCCGTCTGACCAGACCCAGCAGGAAAGGTGGGAGAAGTGTCTTGACCAAGGACTCAAGGACAGAGATGGGCCATTGCAGGGCAAACTCCTACCACTACGTTGTGTGTGTGTGTGTGTGTGTGTGTGTGTGTGTGTGTGTGTGTGTGTGTGTGCGCACATTAGGCAATGAATCATGTTTAGTCATAGTGATCATCAATGAAAGCTGGTTTTCACAAACAAAATAATGATTTCTTTGTGAAAATCAGCTTTGATGACTTTGGTGTCCAGTTCTTGGATGACTGGCTGGTTCTTTGTCCATTTTTTGAAAAATGCCCAAACAAATGTATTTAGTCTCCATGGATACATTGATTAAATAACAACACACAACTTTGTTCTTATGAAAAATCTTTAAAGAACAATCAGTGTGTGCCTGTTGATTTCACAAAGTAACTAAATTATTGGATTTACTCAAGGCCATTGCATCATTGCATTTAATGTTGTATCATTTTCAGAAGTCTATCAAATGTCAACAATGAATGTTAAAATTCATTAGAAAAACAATTGTCCCGGTTTCAGGTAGTCCAGTTGTGATTTATTTATTAGTTAATTCTTTTTTAATTGCAGGGGGTTAAACTGCTTATGTGGTTTAAAAAGTTTTTCTTGTTTTATTCAGAAATTTGGAATAAAAAATCAGTCGGTGCCTGGTAGAAGTTTTCAAAAAATGCCTCAAAAACATATTTGGTCTCCTTGGATACGTTGCTTGATATAAAATGTTAATACTTGAAGATTAGAAAAATGTTAAGATATACATTTCTCTACTATTATTACTAACTTACTAAATTGTTTAATTTGTATTTAAATTTATTATTGTTCAGTTTTATTTTTCTAAGAAAGAGGAGTTTTGAATAATTTATTATTTACAAAATGCTGTCTTGGTCCATTGGATATTTGGAGCTGTAATATATTTACAAGCCGATTAGATTTTCAGGAAAAGTCAGCAATACTAATAGTTGTGTGGTGATTGGAAAACTTATTGTAGTTTGAGAGAATGATTTCAAGAGTATCCATTTTGTTGACATTCTTTGTCTCCATGGAAATGGTAATATTGAAAGAAGCCTTTGAAGCAAATATGATTGTGTGAACATTCATCTGAGTTTATTGCTGAATTGTGTGCAGCTCTGATCTTCAGACTGATGTAATGAATTTATAGCAATACCTTTAGCCATAACTGACACATTTGAAGTGATATTAACATGTGATAATTAAACTTTGGGGCATGTACATCATGCACACATAGAGGATGCAGAGTAATATTTGTGTTATTTTTGTCTGGATTATCTCTAGACAAAATATAGTGGCCATTTTAAGATTGAATATAGATTTCTAAAGCAGATAAACAGTTTTATTTTTGTAGGAGCCCCTTGTTACTGGAAACTCGGGAAAGGCTGTTTATTTAGGTCCCCAGTCCTTAAACTCTGAGTTTTATAGACATACATTTCTGCTGTTGGCAATATGTGGAAGTATGAAGGAATTTATTCATACCGTAGGATTTACTGACTGGTTGTCCGAGTAGCTTTTACTGAGAGTCTGAAAAGTTGTTGAGGTCAAAGGGATTTAATTTGATTAACCACTATTAACATTTTAGTCATTTAAAAATGCTAATGGAGACATATTTTTGAAACCTTTGTAATACTTATAAAATATATATAAAATATTAAAGTTATGTAAGTAACAGTTTAAGTTTAATAGTAATGAATGCATCGTGTATCTTATTTTGGTTATTAAGAAAGATAAAACCTATCTGTTGAGCAGCATCAAAGATTTGTGAGTATGGGTTGTTACAGAAGGGTAAACTGAGTAACTTGTTGAAGTGTTTTATTTTATTCACACTAATGGTACAATCTAAGATTAAAGGTGTTTTATTAGCTATTAAAAAGTCCTCAACACAGTCTACAGCTCTTCAATTTATGTTGAGTTTATGATTAGAGATGAACTATCAACAAGTCTAAATTTGATTAGCTGTTGTTAATGATTGATTGGTACCAAAGTTTGTTTCTCAGAGTGGAGGTTGTCCATACAATGTTTGATCATTAGTTTTAATGTGTTCTTGTTTTTATGTAAAAATATGTTGTTGTTGTTGTTGATTTTTTTTGTTGCTGTTTTGTTGTTACTAAAGATTAGTTTATTTATTCTATTTCACATTTCACTCCCCATCAGTTTCTGAAGACAAGGGAGAGGAGTCACACAGGACTTCACCTCCAATCACGGTGAGTAGTACTACCAGCTCCAGTGAAGACAAGGTTGGTAATAAAAGTACTAGCAGCTCCAGTACTAGTAGCTCCAGCACTAGCAGGTCCAGTGGCAGCGGTACTAGCAGCTCCAGTGGCAGCGGTACTAGCAGCTCCAGTGGCAGCGGTACTAGCAGGTCCAGTGGCAGCCGTACTAGCAGGTCCAGTGGCAGCGGTACTAGCAGGTCCAGTGGCAGCGGTACTAGCAGCTCCAGTGGCAGCCGTACTAGCAGGTCCAGTGGCAGCCGTACTAGCAGGTCCAGTGGCAGCCGTACTAGCAGGTCCAGTGGCAGCCGTACTAGCAGCTCTAGTGGCAGCAGTACTAGTAGCAGCAGCTCTAGTTATAGTTGTACTAGCAGCTCCAGTGAAGACGAGGTTGGTAATGACTGTACTACCAGCTCCAGTCCGACAGTGGACCGTTCTTACGCTGTGTTAGAGCTGCTGGAGGTTCTCCCTCCAAAATTTAAATACACATGGGACATCGGGATGGCTCAGCAGCCTCAAGAGCCCATTTTGCGTCTACAGGACTCCAGACGAATTGGGACCTCTCAACCTTACCAGGTAGGTTTGGAAGAGGACGCGGGTCATGTGATGACTGGCATGAACAGAAAGAGAACAAACGCCAGTGATGCTGAGGAGGAGTCCCCCACCAAGAAGACTAGGCACAGTGTTGGTGAAGAGGATCCCGTTTTGTCATCCCCTGTCACCAGTCCCTCACAATACATGGTGCATGAGGATTCCGTTTGGTCACATCCTTTCCTCAGTCCCTTATGTATATTGGCACATGAGGATCTTGATTGGTCATCCCCTGAGATCAGCCCCTCACAGTACATAATGCATGAGGAGCCTTTTCTGTCCTCCACTGTCTTATGTCCCTCACCATTGGATCTAATTTTGGAGGATCCAATTTTGCCACCCTCTGTCTTCAGTTCTTCACCAATTCCATATGAAGAACACCTTCTGTTATTCCCTGCCATCAGTCCTCCACAAAGGCTAGGTTTGGAAGAGGAACCGGGTCATGTGACATCTGTGACCTGCAGAAAGAGGACAAAGGGCAGTGATGCTGAAGAGGAGCCCCCTGGCAAGAAGACTAGGCACAGTGTTGCTGAAGAGTTTCCCATTCTGTCATCCCCTGTCATCGGTCCCTCACAGTACATTTTGCCCGAGGATCCTTTTCTGTCACCCACTGTGTCCACTGTCTTTAGTCCCTCACCATTGGAACCAATTTTTGAGGATCTAATTTTGCCAGCCTGTGTCTTCAGTCCTTCACCTACATTGGCATTTGAGGATCCCATTCTGTCTTTCCCTGTTCTTGGTCTCTCACCATCAGCACATGGCAATGATTCAAGTTTGTCATCCCCTGAAGACTGTATCTGGGTGGAGTCTGAAGAGGACACAGAAGAGGAACCAATACCATCAACAGCTGGGATTGGACCAGACGGAATTAGAGTAAGAGAGAGTTTCAGACAAGCGTGGTTTAGACCTCACTACGACTTGTCAAGTGACTCTGATTAGATTGGGATCTTGAAAAACTGAAGACCTACCTGAGAAGTCCCATTGGTATATCATCATTTCTCTGTTGTTTTTGTTAAAGCCAATGGCTTTCTAGCAGGACCGAGGATGCCTTAGGTAGCGACTTGCGCCGGGGCTTTTCTTTATCCCGCTGCTAGATTTTAGATGTTAAGGATTCTAGCAGGACCGAGGATGCCTTAGGTAGCGACTTGCGCCGGGGCTTTTCTTTATCCCGCTGCTAGATTTTAGATGTTAAGGATACTAGCAGGACCGAGGATGCCTTAGGTAGCGACTTGCGCCGGGGCTTTTCTTTATCCCGCTGCTAGATTTTAGATGTTAAGGATTCTAGCAGGACCGAGGATGCCTTAGGTAGCGACTTGCGCCGGGGCTTTTCTTTATCCCGCTGCTAGATTTTTTTATTTTAGATGTTAAGGATTCTAGCAGGACAGGCAATGCTGACTTTTTTGCTGTTAATAAAATTAATGACTAAATGCTGGAGGAGGCTAATTTAAATTTATGACAAACAAGACCATATTGCTGAACAAAAAACACTAAAGGTAGTCGGACATGGCTGGTGCGTAAAAGATAAATGCTAAAAGGAATGAGACAATGATTAATACTAAATCTAAAACAATCTTGCTGGGTAAAAATCAAACCTCAAAACGATTAAGACAACGCGGCTCGGGACACTAGAATCAATACAATTGAGACATCACTGCTGCAAATTAAACTCTTTAAAATTTAAATGACGTTTCTGACACTTCTAATTTTTAAGACATGAAAAAACACAAATGGAGACACAATATAATCGGTTATAATCGGTATAAACGGATCGAAACAGCAGTTTTAAAGTTATAACCATTCTGGTCTGGACATTATAAAATCCACACGAAATGACGCGAATTTACGTATGAAATAACAACGGCAGCGACAGTAAAAACGGAAGTTAATTCAAACGTTCAAAGATGTCAAGAGGAAGAGAGAAATAGGCAGGACCTTTGGATCCCGGATATGAACCGTTGATCCACGGATCAATCATTTGGTGGCTGGATTCCTAAACCTTCAAGTCCACATGTTAAAATGTCGTTGAGCAAAACATTTAAACTCAGGTGATAATGGTTTTAAAGGTTGGTAATGCTGCTTCGTGTCAAACCTAAAATCTTTTAGGACCGAGAAGAGACAACGCTTTGCGGGACAAATTCATCTCTCTAAGGACGAAGACAACGCTTCTGTGGACAAATGAAATCTTTCAAGTAGTGAGGAATTTTAATGTGTTAGGACTAATATGATGTCATGGTGGACAACTTAAAATGTAGAGGAATTAAATCAACACGCGGAGTACAATTTAAAATCTTTAAGGATAAAAGAAAAAGACAGAGATAAATATTTGGTTAAGGCTTGGTCCAGTGACTTGGACCACCATAGACATATTCTGAGGACCACCAGGAGCTGCAGTCACCTTTCAGGTTAAGGCAAAAGTAAGTATCAGTCCCAGACAGAGCAGCTGGCAGTGAGACTGCTTCTTCCAAGATTCTCTCTGTGCTTCTGTCTCTGTTTTCCTCTCTACTCTCCCATGTTTCAGGGTGTAGTAGCGGTGCTTCCCCACACGGTGCTCTCTAATATAGTTAATTGTTCTCACCTGTTCCTCCACTAATCCACTCTCCCAGTTCTACTCTTTCAGGTTTTAGCTGCTCATCGCTGGATTCTTTCATCGTTGTCCATGTGGTTCCTGCTTGTAAGTTTTTGCATTCAACAACACATAATACTGCTGGCCTCCTGCTGGCATTGGCGACCATCAGCTTTAATAAATAAATATAGAAAGAAATTCACTATTAGTAGAAAGTGTTCCTCCATATAGAGTTAAAATTTACATTAAGTGAGGAAAGTTTGCCTGATAATATTTTGTATTAGAGACCAAATTAAAGCAGCAAGTCAATAAAAATTTGGAAGACAGAATTTATGATTGAGGGATTTAATGAAGAGCTTTTATCCAGAGGGAAAGTAGAGAACAGGATCGGAGGGAAGGAAATAGAGAGGATGTGGAGTAAAGATAAACTATTAATCTCATAAAACAAATAGTTTATCTGGCCATATTCATGTGTTACAACACAGAAAGATCCCAAAAAGAGAATAGACTTTAAAAAATACTGACACTAGTTTCTGATCCCAGGTCCAGACTGCTCAGATCTCTGATGTTCTGATCATCCCAGGTTGGATCTCCTGAGCCTGGAATCCTCCACCTTCAACACCACCAGTCAGGTGGAGGAAGATAAGAGAACCCAGTTGGTCGAAAAAAGTAAGAACATTTCTATCTACAAAACATAACGAAACATTTCAGATGGAGCTGCGCAGAGTTGAGCTGAAAGTTAGAAACTGATTCTGTTTGCTGTGTGTGATTATTTTCCTTTTTAACTCTTTTGTCTTTTCTTTTTTCTTCATTTCTCCGTCAACTCATGTCACACGACTTGAGTTGACCAACAATTAAAGCAGAAGACCTGCTCCACCTGCTGTTCTACTGGTTGGAAGAGATTGTGGAAAAGGTGAGAACATGATGATGACTTGATCAGAAAGTCTCCTTCAGTCATCTGTTATTTAGACTGAATGTGTGTCTGATTATGTGTTGATTCTCCAGCATCAGCGAGACAAGACAAGACTGGACCAATGAGGAGAGAGAAGACACAGAGGACTGAGGAGACGCAGGAAATCCTGCTGGAAATCCAGAGAAGATGTTTCCTGATGCATCAGGGGGACAGCTGAGGACGGGACACAGCATAAAGAGACAGATCATGTGAAGCAGGTCCTTCAATAACAAACCAAGCATTGCCACAGAATCTTATGTTGAAAATTCACCTGTTTATGAGTCAGACACTGAATAATAAAGAATTTTAGAAACATTATAGCCAGCGCTGGTTTCTGATCCTGGATTCAGATTCTGCAGATCAATAATGTCTCTGATCATCCCAGGTTGGACCTCCTGAACCTGGAATCCTCCACCTTCAACACCACCAGTCAGGAGGAAGATAAGAGAACCCAGTGGACAACAAAAGTAAGAACATTTACTTTTACACAACCAAAAGTTTTCAATATGCATGAAGTTGAGGTTGATGCTCAAATCTGATTCCTACTTTCTGCTGTACTTTCTCCTCACTGACCCTTTTGTTTTGTCTGATTTTTTTCATTGAGTCCTTTCATAACAGCAGAGCTTTGATGAGCTTTGTGCTGATGGAAGGAGGATCAGGAATAGAGCAGAGGACCTGCTGATCTACTGGTTCTAATAGATTTTATAAATGGTGAGGTCATGATTATGACTTGATCAGAAAGTCTGATTCAGTCATCTGTTATTTCGACAGAAATTAAGGAATGCGTGTCTGATCATGTGTTGGTTCACTAGCATGACTGAGACAAGTCAACATCACTGGACCAATGAGGAGAGAGAAGACACAGAGGACTGAGGAGACGCAGGAAATCCTGCTGGGAATCCAGAGAAGTTTCCTGTTGCATCAGGGGGACAGCTGAGGACGAGACGCAGAATAAAGAGACAGAGATCATGTGAAGTAGGTCCTTCAATAACAAACTAACATTTGCCAACTATGTTAATTTAGTTACTGTTTTGTTGCAGTTAAAACAAGCGAATGTAGGGTAAGAATCGACAGTAGCCAGCAGACAAATAATTATCCAGTTAGTGAATCTCCAGTTAGTGGATTTGCAATATTACCTGTGCTAAACAAGGAACAAGATTAGAGATATTAATGTTTATGTGTGACTGTAAAACATCAATTTAATATCATGCTCTTTTTAGCATCATTAAAGTGATGGTTATTCTGAATGTTTTCTAGATTCAAGGATGGCCTTTCAACCCTGGATGTCATTTATGCTTCGGAGCTTCATGCTTCTGTGTTCAGGCCCTTTATGTGCACAAGGGTGGAAAAGCTGACATCAGAAATGTTAGAGGAAATCTTTGAAGTTCAGCTCAGCGAACAGGACAGCACCAGACGACAAGAAGAAACCAGACTGCTAGGATTCTCCTTGAGACAGACCAAACCTCGCTTTCCTGTTCAAACACTGTCAAGATACCAAAGCCCAAAACAAATGATCAATTCCAAAAAAACATGGACTTTGGGATAAAAACTCTTTGGACTTTATTAAGTTCAAATACAGAATCACAAAACATAAATGTGGATGTTGGCCTGTGAAGGCAGATGTTAACTTGTGAAACCTGCTCTGTTCAACTGTCACTACCAACTGTTATGACTATTGTTGAAAACTGTTGTAATGCTTCATTGTGTTTACATGTAAATATTAGAAATGAAAATTTTTATGTCATCAAAAATTGTTGCAATAAAAAGTGACATACTATTAACACATGGCTGATTTTTGTTTTATTTTGACAAATTATTTTTGAAAGCTGCCAAACAGGCAACAAATTAACCAGATGTTAATGAAATAAATAAGAAAAACAACAAAAAAAACCTTGTTAGGTAGGTGGTACATGACATCCGGTTTACCAGTGAGACTGTTGAACAGGTCTGATGGTATTTGTAGTCCATCTTTCCTTTCATCAATGTCACATTGCAGCAAACCCATGAACACAAACCGCACTAGACACATCTGCTCATAACTGCCACTAAAGACGTGTCTTTGCTTCAGATCATCCAGAACTGGGACTAATAAAGCAAAATTATAACAAATGAAGGAAAATTTCAGCAGGAAAGACAAACAGTCTAGAATGGCATCATTGGTTTCCATAAAATTGATACTTTCTTTAATTTGCTCTTCACCTTGTGCCAAGAACTGCACATTTTACCCACATGAAAAACAGAACACTTGAACTGTCCTGGATGTTGACCACAGAAGTCACAAAACATGGAACATGGCCACCTTAAAAAAAAAAAAAAAAAGATACAGTTGAAACAGATATTTATACACCAAGAGAAAGATACAAACATCTCTTTCTGTGTCTGTATAGACAGATTCACATCCATCTATATGCCTGGTACGGCATGACCTCAGGTCATCTCCTCTCTCGACCAGAGTCAGAGAGCGTTAGGGCAGTGGTCAAGACGAGATGAGAGGAGTAGAGCTTGTGAGTTTTAGGTCTGGTTCACACGGCACGATTTAAGGATTGTCGGACAATTTTCCAAACTTCTGTGACCGCAGAGCCGATAAAAGTCCA
This sequence comes from Xiphophorus maculatus, assembly GCF_002775205.1. Lineage (NCBI taxonomy): Eukaryota > Metazoa > Chordata > Actinopteri > Cyprinodontiformes > Poeciliidae > Xiphophorus > Xiphophorus maculatus. The sequence goes on along the minus strand of NC_036446.1, from coordinate 31,829,234 downwards.
ACAGGTTCGATCGGTTCGTGTGTCCAGCCACACGGCAGGAGCAACACACCACCACACGAACCGATTCCAGTCACCAACATCCCGATTCCAGGAAAAAAATCCAGTAAAACTCCCAACATACCATACATGAATTTAGAATAATCAAACACGGATGACGATGTAGAAGCAGCAGTGTTAGTTTGTGACCTCATTTTAAGGATAAAAGACATAACAAAAAGAAAAGGCGTTTGATAAAAGATGGCGGGAGCAGCTGCTCTATCTGCTGCACTATGACTTGGAAGTGAGTTATGTTTTTTTCATAGTTAACATTTTTAACCACATATAATAAAAATATATAAAAATGACCTTTACATATAGGAATAAACATTTCCACATATCACCTCCGATGTCCACCGGACTCTCAGTTGCCATGTCAACTGTTTTTGATTCCCCTCCGTTCTTACGTCACCGCGCTTTCTGATTGGCTACCTGTCACATTTAACTGCCTGCGTTCTCGCTCCCAGTCAGTGAAAACCCTACAGGCCGCTAAAATCAAGCCAAGACAATGTTGAATATGCCCGATTTTAGATCGGGCATATTCTCTGCTTCACGGCAGAGAGAAGTTTTCCAATTTGAAGGACCGAAACTGACATAGTTAAAACTGAATAATAAAGACTACAGACTACCTCTAAATTCTTCAAGTCTCACCTTGAACCAACTTGAGATAATTGTGTTTGAGACAATTATCTCAAACACATCAAAACTGCCCTTGGAATGCAACACCAAGTTAAAATGTGGCGTCTAACAAAGGAATTTATTGATATTTATGGACTACTTCTTAAAAGTTGGCCGTGTTGCAGAAAGTCCAACAATTGCTATTATTGCTTAATTACTATTAAGTAACTGTTACTTAATAGCAGCAATTGCTTAATAGCAAAACTTACTTAATATGCAATTTATTTATTTTTATATTTAAATGTCAAATCTAATCCTCAGATAAAATTCTTTGATCAGAAGTTGCTGGAAACGACGTTTTCAGTGCTGAGTTAGTCAAATCAAAAGTTTCTGTACATTCCAGGTTTTCAGACTGCTTGATTTTTTTTAAAACAGAGACAGCAGCAAAGTCATTGCTGTAATAATCTATCATAATGAAAAAAAAACTGACCCAAAATATCTTTTATGACAAGAAACTGTATTTTTTTCCGTCAATTCGATATTTGAAGCAACAAGCTGCCGATAGTAACATTCATGCAGTAAATCAGAGATACATGCAAAGACTGATTAGGACGCAAAATAACAACAAAACAGTGACTAATCAAGAACCAGATTATCATAAAAAAAAACCAACCCTGTTAACTGTATGCATCATTGCTTTGTTAATACACTGTCTGGCAGCAGTGCTGTGCCTTTTCATTTTTAATAAATCATTTCTAATTGCAATACAATTTCATCAAGCAGAGCTGCATCTGTAATGGGTTGAGTCTGTTTGATAACACAAAGCAGAAACATTTTTTCCACAAGTGTATGTAAAACAAAAATCACAACAAAAAAACTGTTGTGTGAACAAGACTGCCATGAAGAGTAGAGTGGTCTGTGAATGTTAAACTCTTTAAATTCAGATTGAAATAGATTTCTGCTGCATGTGTGAGTCACTCAACCCGATTGGATCCAGTACAATTAATTAGGAAAATTAAATCAAGATAATTAGACACTTGTCTTGCTCTCATTCGTTGTGCTGTTAAGCCCAAAAACAATTTCATTCAACTAAGAAATGTTAAGTCTGACAGGGAATAAGATAAGTATTGCTCTAAAGGCAGTAAAACAATGTAAAACGGTGATAGGTTCTGAAAAAAGTATTTTTTCTTAATAATCAATAGTCAAAGAAATCTTTATTGCCATTTCAGCAATCAAACATATTTGAGTGTTTTTGATAATTTATCTTTGGTGATAAGCTTCAGGTCTTTGAGGATGTTTTTGCTGTTATCCTACTCTTTAGAATCTAATATCTACTAGTTAGCTGAGATTTGATAAAAATTCAAAATCTGACAAGTACTTAAATAATTTCGGGGTTAATTATCTGAAAAGATATATGATTACATTATCTCAGAAAGAGCATGTCCAGGTTTCAAAACCTAAAATACATAGAGCAACATTTTTTCAACTTTTACTTTATTTACTAGGTTGTCACAATAGTTTTAATTAATCTCAGTGTCCAAAATAGAGAATTATGTATGTAAAAGTGAAAAGAAAATAACTTGGCACAAAACAGCTGAAAATGTAGCCAAAAGCTGCAGTACACAATGGCCAAGCTACACAAAAGTAAGAACAGCAAAGCTCAGCTTCCAGTTCAATTCATAAGGTGAAACTTTGTTGTTTTGAAATATGAATACAGAACAATTGTCTGAGAGTTTGGGAACCTAACAAACTGGCACCGTGCCCATTAATTTAAAAGGGCTCACAGTCTTGACTCCATGTCATCACATTGGGGAAAGAGCACTTGTAATAAATATTACTCACAAGACAAAAAAATTGTCAAATTTCTGCTTTAACTAGCTGCAAAAAAGTTATTCTGGACTGAGTTTATTTGTATTTTCTCTCTATTATTATTTTACTGTTTAGCTTCAGTAAGTTCATTAGCACAAAAACAAAACTTATTTTAGTCAGCAGTTAAGAATGAAAGTCAACATTTTGTTGATAATGTGATTTTGTCAAAAATTTTGCCTTTTCAAAAGTGATCAGCATAGAACTGACTGGATATTTGATTTGACTCAGTCAGTTAGTAAAGGGTAAATAGATATGGACAATGGATTATGCAACAATGAAACCACTTGACAACAGTTCATGTTTTTAATACATAAACCATATTAAATTGTTTGAACTGTCTGCCTACATTTGCCAATAAAAATGTTTAAATTACCAGACATGATTTAAAGACAATCCTCTATAGCAGTGGTTCTCAAATGGGGGTGCGCGTACCCCTGGGGGTACGTGGAGGTACTGCAGGGGGTACGTGAAGCTTTTCAAAATATCTTTAAAAAATCAGTAGGCTCCTCATAATAAGTCTTGGGAAAAATTATTTTGTAAAAAGTTCGATAAAATATAAATGTGTGTTCATGCACTGAATTTTATATTCAGTATTTACAGGGTATTTACAGCACTGTACCTCTTTTTTATTCCAAAAATGTTTTGCCCGTGTCAGGGGGTACTTGACTAAAATTATATTTTTAAGGGGGTACATCACTGAAAAAAGTTTGAGGACCACTGCTCTATAGAATCCCCTTGTTAAGTGACTCATTACCACTCACTTATATCTAATTAAAAGCAGAAAAACTTTTAAAAAATCTTTGATTACGGTCACCTTTATTATTCCCGCAAAATCCTGGTATATTAAAAGGTTTATGTGGAGAGTTTTTCACCAACTGTTGCTGCAATTTGCATTAAAGAGGATTCCAGGTTTCCTGCTTTTGGATGCAGATTGGGCTTTATTCAGAACGTCCAGGAGATGATGGACTCTTCCGATCAACCAAAACTGAGCCCAAGACCCAAGGTTGCTTGTTGTGTTCTGTGTCAGGCTTCTTTATCATTTTTTAGTTTTGGGGGGCGTACACTGTTGATGACATGTTATAAAATGTCCTGGGCTATTTTGATGTGAAAACGTTTTTCATCCAACTGCAGTGGTTCATTTATTTCATCTCTAAAAAATGTCTGATAATCCTGTAAATGTGTATGCAAATGTATTTTGACAACTTCATAACCTCAGTGCAGTCAAAGCTTTGCATACCATCTGTGATATCTGGCACCCAAATTCAAGGGGAACAGATGCCAGGTTTGAAACCCTGGCAGTAGATGAATGTTAGAAGAATCAGTTTCACAGCAGAGAACTCCACAGTAACAGCATACACACTTCACCTGTAAGTAGCTTGAATATTTCAGTTTGTTTGGGCTATATATGAAAAATATTATTAATAAAGTTTCTTAAATTAAATAAAAACCAATTAATATATTCACTAAAAACATTGCTAGTTGTTTGAGAAGGCACAACATGTGATCTCGAGTAGGAAAACAGAGGAAAGTATTGACCATGGAGACCTGGAGAGATCCAGACCCAGCGCCAAAAACATTCATGGCTTATTTTGGTGGGGCCCAGTAGTAAGACTCTTTTATAAAGGGCCAGTATTACATATTTTTCAGGCACATAGTGTCACTTCATAGCACAATCAAGCAACTGGCTTACCTTCACTTATAAAAATTCTGTATCAAATATGCATTAAAAAAAATTACTTTGCAATTTAACGCCATAGAATTGCGCCACCATCTTTAAAAACTCCTGCTTTTTCTGAAACTCCGCCTTCAGGAAGTCATCACAACATGGCTCCTCTATTAACCCGTTGGCAACGTTTTTACCAGCGTTTCGCTGAGAAGTAGCTCCTACAATGAGCTCAGCAGATGCACAGCTCCACCAGATGTTTGCTAATTGCTGCTGGCTAGTCTGAAGGAGCTGAGTGGAGGAGTGGCGTGGGAGGGCTGCTCTGTGAAACGAAAACTCGGAAGATTGGAATCTGCAGCTCTGAGCAGGAGCTGCACCTCATTCTCCAGTAATTCAGTATAGGAAGATTATCCACTGGCCTTTTATACTGGATATATGCTTTCCACCATCCAAGACAATCAGTACAATATACTCACTTGTTCAGACAGCAAAACAGGGAATTCAAAAAATGTTTCTTTTAATTTTTTTTTTTGGAAACTTACCAAAGAGACACTCAATTCACCCATGGTGTCATAGCGCATAGTGACTGTGGGAGTGTTCATTTTCTAAGGATCACTGATATCTGGTTGAGTTCAGATACTGAACAGAGGGAAACAATCTATTCACTTCCATGTATTACTAAAATGAAGCAAGAACAAGACTGTATCTACTATTTTTGATCCTGTAAAGGAAGCAGATAAAAAAAATGGATTTGGACAGTCGGCTTGCCAACTTAATGTTTGCTGTCAAGTGCAAGTTGCATAAAATGAAAAAGCAACATTTATTCATCTGAACTGTTTTTCACTTGCCCAAGATTAGGTCACTGAGGTATGGCCCCCTCCAAGTGGGGTGAACCTGGAACACCTCCAAAAGGGAGGAGCATAGGAGCTGAAGGACTAGTGGTCTACTGCGACCTCCACCCAGGTGAACAAGGTCTTATTCCAGCCCCCTGGACAAGGGAAACAATTCAGCCAGGATCTTTTATCAGCGATGATCCATTTCTTCTGACAGGCAGTGTGGGCTGGAACATAGATGGATTGGTTGGGGAAAAAAAGAGAGTTTTGCTTTTTGCTGCTCAGACTTTTGCTTTCATCCTGACAGACTGGATAGGCACCTGCATTAGTCCCCAATCTGTTCTGAATTTCTTAATGGATGAAATGGGAGTCCCCTGTGCTGCATTATTAAAGACTTGAAAATCTGAAGTCTGCCAGCTCCTGAAACATCACAACATTCAAGGTTGTCCTGGTTATCCATTCTTTGCATAGCTTTTCATCCACACTACAGTAACCTTATCTAAAATAGTTTATTATATCATAAAGTCGCTTTGATGTTGTATAATGCTTGTGATATACTGAGTTGGATTTATGATGCCATCAATTACAACATCTCCTAAGGGAATTAGAGTAAATGTATTTTTATGTTGGTCCATTTCAATCTGGATAGACTCACACAGAGAAAAATAGCAGTTAGAAGATTTATTAGTACAAAGTTCTTTGGCGCTCAAACCCGGCAGAAGACCAGTGCGCTGAGGTTCACCAAGGACAGGTGATCGGATCAGGCGAAGCTCAGGGTAGTCTTCCCCCGGGTCCGAATACTGGTGGTGGGGCGGAGCCTAGAGATGAAGGAGCGCAGAGGGAGCCAGGAAGGTGTCCGTCGGGATGAAGGTGGAGATGGGGAGGAGGTGGGTCGAAGCGCGGCTGATGAGCAGGTAGACCTAAGGTAGCTCGTCCTATTGAAGGGATCCGTGAACGACGATTGGCTGGAGCGGCACGCCGCACCAGTCCTGATTGGCTGTGGCGGGGGCGTGGTGAGTGGATGATGTGGATAAGCTGTGTATTGTCTCCCAGCTTGAATTTTCACCTAGGCTCCATTCCAGAGTAGGACCAACATGGAAGAAGCAATAAAAATGGTTTTGGGTTTTTAGCTTTTTGACTCCCAGAGAGCTAAAAGCTGAAACCTTGACACATCTCCACACATGAGCAATGGACTTTTAAAAACATCAGAAGAAATTGAGAAGTAGGGGACAAAAAAGAGAGATGCCTAAAATCCATCTGCATCAGGCAGAAGTAATTTCTTAAAAAAAAAAAGTCATATTTTTTGACATGTCTAAACATGTAGAGGCACCGTAGTTACAGTATGTGCTCTGTACAACATGGAATTTTGCTCTGTATTCAACAAGTCATCATAACAAAACCCAATTGAACAGTAAAGTATCTCCAGCAATGACTTTTGATAGCAAAAATACCTGATCAGGCTTCTCAGATTAATATTACCTTTTGAAAATAACCTTTTAGGTTTCATTACTCAAAGAAGAAAAAAATTTGCTCGATTTTGCTAACAACACAGTAGGACAAAAATGTCTCTCCAGTTACATTTGCAGGCCTGACTTTATTACCTGGAACATCATGTCTCCCAACACTTTAACTCAGACTTTGTAGTCTCTTCATGTCCAGAGAATATTGCACTGTCTCTTCCTTCCTGCAGCTCGCCTTTTCATCATTTCAGCTCTCATCTTTGCCACACTTACTTTGCTCCCTCTTTCTATCTCTTCTTTTATATTGCATCCTCCATCTCTGACCCGTTCTCTTCATTGGGTCATTGATCTTTAAGCCTCTCACCTCGCTCGCCGTTCAGTTCTTTTGTTACACTCCTCTTTCGTTCTTCCCCGTGCTTAACCTTTCATATCCGCTTTGTCCCTGAGCCTACAGCTCGCCCAAGTCTGTCAACCGTCTCTTTCTGTTGCTCCTAGCCTCTGTCTCGCTTCCCTTTTCTTTCCGTCTATGATTCTTCCTGCCCTGAAGATCAATGTGCCAAGTTGTACTAAACTCCTGCCAGCCAGGTGAGTTTCATGGAAAAAGACCTCATGGGAGTGTGTGGGTGAACTTGACTTTCTTTGTGCTTCTAGGCGTACTCTATTGTGACTGTGTGTCTCTTTCTTTGTGCACTTTTTATTCCGTTTTGCGTCTGCATTTTGTGTGTGAGACAGAGTGTGTGTGTTAGACATAGAGAAAGAGAAATCCCGGTGGAAAAGAGCTTTGATTTCACTGGATTTCTCTCCTGCAGGCATTTTCTACCTTCTTCCAATCTCTTTGTTTATGAAGCTAAGATGCACAGTGAGAGGCTGCTGAGGCAACCAGATAACCCCCCACACACACTCACAAACACACACACATTTGTTTCTCTGTCTTTGCAGCGGCTTTCCATTCGTTTCTAAAGCCTAACCCTGACCTTTACCCTAAATCTAACTACTACTAGTACATGCCTGACCCTAAATCTAACCAAAACTCAATTCACACCTTAGTCCTAAACCTAACTCCAAAGCCAAAACATTTAGCCGCGTGGGAACCAGGCTTAGGTCCCCACAATGCAATATATGTTATGAAAATGGTTTTCACAATGTATCAAATCCATGATACACACATACACACACACTCAATCCCTCCCACCCAACACGTACATTTTCCCACACCTCCCAGTGTCTCTTTCTTTGCAGCATCCCCATCAGCAGCCAACACCAATAACATACAGAAAAGCACACAAACAGCCTCACATCAGCCTCACCTACGCACCCACCCTCAGATGCCTGCTGAGTGCGGCGCTATCCTTAGGTTGTGTGGCAGGCACACACTGAGGCTTAAGATGTGAGAAGCAAGGTAAGGGTGGGGGTGCAGGGGGGGTGGAGGAGATATAATGGCACACTATCAGCAGGCATCCACCCTCCCTTCGCTTGTCATTCAGATACCGCTTACAACGAGACCTAACGTTTTCGCTCTGAGACTCTCACATTCTCAGCTGCCAAATTGGGTTTGCGCCTCAGTTTACGAAGTGAGGCAGCTGCCAAACGTTTTTTGCGGAGCTGGCTTCCAATCAAAAAGAAATAAGCGAGGGCTTTCGACTGATGCTCACTCTCGACTAATTTAGGGAAGGACTGTCTGCGGGAAACGAAGGGAGAATAGTTGTGATCCAAAATTCTCGACAGAATGTGGAGTTTGGGACTGAAATAAATAGACTGGTGTTTCTGAACGTGGCTCTTTCAGAGAAAATTGAGACGAGCCCTGAGGATGTTCTGGTTAATCACCGTTGTCTTCCTTCTCCATGCTACGTAGGAGAGAAAAAAAAAAAGAATGCCAACGTGTTTGCTTGGACTGGCCCTCGTGCTTTAACCTGCTCATTTAATCTGATGATAAAGTTTTATCATATGCTTGCATTTCATAATTAGTACAACGGTATCTACGGAGCTGTGAAAACAATATATTAATACTTACAGATTTATTCTATTTTCGCATTTTGTGTCACAGCAATGTGTTGGAACACCAATCAAGTTTTCATATCAGGCTAATATAACCTGAGTAAATTCATAAAACCCCAAACTTTTTCTAACAAGCTATCCAAGCTAACATGGCGCTACATGAAGCAGTAACACGTCTTTTACATCAATGAGGAGGAACACGGACTCACTCCTGCTTAGATTTAGATTTATTTCAGCCATGCTGCATCATACTCTGTTTTTGGGTTTTCAATAATGTTTGTATTTTGATGTTTTGTGATATTTTCTTGTTGTTATTGTGGCCTTGCTGTTTCACAGTCATTATGTTGTAACGATTACCCTTTAATGTTTTAGTACTGGTTTTCTAATGAACCAGTGCTACACAAACCGTCATTTTGTCAGATGTTGATGCTACATATGGTTGTAGCAAACCAGATGTAAGTTTGCAAACAAGCCTGGACCAAACCTCCAGTTCCAACCTCTGAACTGCAGGTTTGGATTAAGAAAGTTTTCAAAGCTTTGTGCCTTTCCTATCTTCAGGCCAATCAGAAGATAGGAAAGTTCTTTAAATCCAAACTTATTCTGCAAATTAGCGCATTAGCTCTTTTTTTTTTTGGAAAAGACAAAAGCTACCTTCCACAATGGAAAATCTTTTTTAGCAAAATTGAGTAAGTTATTTTATATTTTGCCATTTCTATCAACTTTTTAAAATGTGATACTTCAAAATGTGCATAGAAAATGCTGTTGCTATATATTGTCTCCTTTCCTCGCCACTTTACAACCTTCATAGTGTTTTGGTTGTCTTTCACCCATTATGAGATGGACTAGCTAGTGTCCATCACACTACCACCTCCAAAGTTTGATTTTTTGTTCAGTGAAACATGACAGATTCTGGTTTCTCCCACACAATTTATGGGTTTGCTGGACCAAAGCTTAAAATCTGCTTTTTATATTTATCTGTCTGGTGGATTTTTTTTTTTTTTTTTTGATGGTCATAAACATCTAACTTCAGTCAAAGTACTGATACCAGTCAAATAATACTCCAGTCAAAGTAGCCCTGTCAAATTATTACTGAAGTCAAAGTACTGGAGTATATTCTTTCAAAAATACTTTAATATTGAAAGTACTTACAATTTAGACGTTTTTTTAGTGTAGTCAGCCCCAGCTCCAGTGGTATTTAGCGAGGGGGCAGAGGAAATAAGCTTTTACTTTAATATAAAATATATATTTGTATATTTTTGGTTTAGGTATAAGGTTTACATCAGCAAATGTTATGTAACTTTTTAAATATAATAACCATGTTTATTAGTACAAAATAAAACAACGAAGATGTAAAAAATGATGTATGAAATGTTGCCTAATTATGTTCAAATGTCCATAAACATTAGCTCATATGTTGAAGAAATCTGAGAATCAAACGTTTTACAGTCTCTGGAGATTTAAAGTCTAATTCATTAAATGAAAAATCAATATACATTGAAAAGAAAGAAAATACAGTGCAGTAAAACTACTCTTATAAGTACTTTTTCCCCAAAAAGTTACTCAATAAATGTAACCAGTACTATCCACTAATGAACATAGACATCAACAAAATTAGTAGTCCATGCTTGTTGACAAGCTTAACGTGATATATTAACTACATTAACTAATACATTAACTAGTCATCATTTAACTAACATTTTCTGCATTCAGCATTAGTCAACTCACTCTGTTAGAAAATTAACCACTGAGGTAAAAATATAAAAAATTGTTTCCAGTCCAGGGGGGGCATTGTTGACGGTGTGGGTGGGCAATTCCCCCCCAAACTTCCCCAATGCTGCCGGCCCTGAGTCTACACTGTAGTCAAGGATGTTTGGGAAAGTTGCATCACTACCTAAAAGGCAACACTAGCAGGACATCAATTCTTCTTCTTTTTTTCTAAACTGGTATAAAGCTGCATATGGCATCCTATCATACAGGATTGTAGTGTGTAATTTCACTCTGTGCCTGTGGAACAAAACACACACAACACAAACAAACCTGTAACAAAAGCCTTGGGAGACATGTAGATGAGTAAAACGTCAGATTTTACTTTTCTTATATTCTCTAAAATGTAGTGGAGTGAAAATATAAACTTTGACCAAACAAATGCTACTCAAGTGAAGTAGAAAATTCTCAAAAACTGCACTCAAGCAAACTTCCTTTGTTTCTGCCCACCTCTGCAACTTAAGTGTGAAAACAAAAAAAAAATCCATCCGTCATCTAAAGCCGCTTCTCCTTGCAGGGTCACGTCACAGAAAAGAGGGTAAAAATTTCACAAGACTGTAAAGTAATCTGTAAATTACAACTAGATATTTTATTGGCCAATCATTGTTACTGACAGTAGACTGGATTGATCCGCCGTGGCTTTGAATTATTGATGCGCAGGATTTTGGTTATATCCAAAGAAATCTGACTTTAAAAAAAAAAAAAAAACACCAGCATGAGTCTTTGATGTTCTTCCAACCCACTGTGAAAGTCTGCATGAGTTTATTCTCTAATTTCTTTCCAGTTTCATGTGTGTGATGTTACAATACATCATTTCTTTTGCACCAATTTTTAATGAGCCAAAACCCCTTTCTGAAAACGCTGACAGAAAATAATTTCCTGATTCTCAGATAGCAGAACGCCGAGCCAAAAAGTCTGCGCACCATCTTTGCTGCAGTTAAGGGAAATCTTAAAAGGACAACTTTCTCTTTGTAATTTCTTTTAAAAAATGGCTCCCACATACCTACACACTGCTCAGTACGGTACACTTCTTATCCCGCCTAATTGTACTGTTTATCTGAGTTTTGGAGGAAAAGTGTGGTGCCAAAATGAAAATGCGAAGTCTTTTCCTGGATGAGCTGTAGAGCAGATGATGATGTGACATTTGACAACACACTCACCATAAATAATTGAGGCTGCCATCTGCGACGGAGATGGTGTCAGTCATAGCAGCAACAAATAACACAAGTGTGTACTTTCTCGTTCGACGTTTTCAAGAAGTCACTTCCATGGCAACTTTTGCTCGACTCCTCGTCAGAACAAAGCAGAGGAACTTGTTTGGAGCGCCGTGTCTTGCTCCAGCCACGTCAGCTGCCATGCAACAGCCTGTTGGGCGAACTGGGGAAAGCAACTGTGAGCATTGGTTTGTTTGCCAGCATCACCGTTTGCCCTCACTACTGGCTGCAGACATGAAAGAAATTGTTCTGATGCAGACAAAGGCTTTTATGTGGAAGGTGAAATCTGAATAATTTGCTGGATGAGCAACTCTTCCTTGAAAATGTTCAAGTTTTTGTTATTTTACAACCACAAAGCGCAATGTATATTTTAGGATTTAATGTGACAGGCTGCCTTCTGCGGAATACAGGAGATTTATATATTTAACTTGTCCCTGTACCTTTTACCACAGCAGCAGCAGCTCTAACCCTACATATCATCATAACCCTTCACCTGTATCCCAGTGAAAAGGGTGAGTAATACTGTGTTCAATTAGCATCATTCCATTCATTTCATTGGTTAATTTTCTTTATGTGGTATATTTATTACTTTGGTGATTTTCATACACCAGATTATTAGGGCCAGACTATGAGATTTATTTATTTATTTGTAATTCTGAGAATAAAGACAAAATGATTTATGTAAGTAATTAAGTATGTCCTATTTGTAAAACCGATTCCAAAAGTACAGCTTCACAAGTTGCTCAACATTACTCATTTTAATATTTTATCATTTGTGTAGAAATTAAGCATTTAGTACTTCATTCTACTGACACGACTTTATTCTGGTCATGAGTTTAATCTCATATTATTTCGATTTTATAATCATATAACATTTTTCTCATATTATGACAATTATTCAGATAATATTATGACTTCATTCTCGTGTTGCTTTGACTTATTTTCCTACTATGACTTCATTCTCATAATATTTTGACTTTGCTGTACAACTTTGTTCTCAAATTATGATTTTATTCTGGTAATATTATGATGATTTTTGCATCACTGCAACTTTTTTTTCTCATATTATTATGACATTATTCTCATAAGTCCTTCATCTGGTCCTAATACTTTGCCATAGTTTCAATTTATTTCAGTGACCTTTTGGGTTTGCTGGTCATTAACAGAGGGGTCCCAACAATGTTGCCCACATTAGTACATAATGCCGCTTTGTGTAGTAGTTTAAGGAAAATTCACAATAGTTTGTAAAGAGTCAAGAACAATTCTAGCAGGAAGCTACAGATGCCAAGATTCAGACTCGAAAGTTTAAGTTGAGTGCAGACAGATGAACTGACAGTTTTAGATTTGATGCTATTCAGTCAAATGACCCCCAGCAACTTCTCCATTTCCTCTTTGTCTTTAAAACCATGTTTAGTACTCCTGGATTTATTTTGCTTGCTAGTTACACTGTAAGCCCCAATAAAATTAACAATTCTTCCATCACAAAATAACAGTCAAATCTGGCATCACAACAACATACATTTAATTTCTCATATATGTAGCGCTCAGGCTGTTTGAATCAATCGCAGGCACATTGGTCTTCAAAGGACCTTATTTGGAGTTTGATTGGACATTTGTAGATCAAATAACCTTTGACTTAGTTTAACCTGGTCGTGTGTTCGGTGTTCTAAATTTCAAGCCCTGACTCCCAATGTTTTATTTATTTATTTATTTTTTATGTCCCAGATAAAAATACAAGCATGCTCTCTTTTAGTAGAGCTGGTTTAAGATTAATCTTAAAACTTTGTATTTTATTGTTGGAAAGAAAATGTTGAGAAATAATTGATTTGACTAAATCACACAGACTGTCAAGTTGAGCTAATTAAGAAGTTTCCCCATCAGTCCCGTGCATAGACCACATACTTTTGGCTTTATACTATATTTTCAATACGTTGTTCAAACTTTTCTGATATGTTGTACTTTGTCATGCCTTGAGTTTAAAGGTGCGTTCACACCAGCCCTGTTTAGTCCGCTTTCATTGACTTTGTCTGTGTAGGAAGTTCCGTTCGTTTCGGGAGGTGTGAATAATCAAACTCTGATGCGGACTCTGGTCCGCCTGAACCCGGTTCAGAACAAATAGTTTTCATTATTTCCTCATCTTCCAAACTTATGAACTCATAACAGTTGTTTCTCTCTGCCATCATCGCTGTGCTCACTATACTGTTGTAAAGCACAATAGTTTTACTTATCTATTTTACACAGTTTTTTTCACAACTGTTTTGGTTAATTAAGTTGTTTATTCTTGATATAGAATAATAAATTCTAATCCCAATAGATGTTATGCATTTTTATGTTGTGGGATAAGGTCCGACATAAGTCGTAAAACAATTAATTATTCCCAGTTAGACTGTGTTTCTTGACAGGAGCCAAGAAAAATATATTTTTGCATAACTGAAAGAAGACATGAAAAACCTCCAGGAAAGATTTATTTGTTGTCCTCTGGAAAAGATGGACAACAAATAAAATATGATAAAATATGGAAACTGAATGTTTGCACTTTTCAATCTTTTTTTTTTCTCTGTTTGAGAATAAAGAGACATTTTCTTAATATGATGCATTGGCTTTCAGGTATTTTCCTGGAGTTGCCAAGTGATTCCAACTCTACTTTTCTGTGCAAACAGATGTATTTTATTTTCCATTCTCGTGAATGGGAATCATTGTGTCTCTAGGTAGAGCTGAGACTTGCTAATGTGGAAACCATACAGAGTTCTGACAGAATGTAAAAGTTAATGTGACTGCGTTCGTACTAGGGCTGAAACCAATAAGCGTCTTTAAAATGACTGGCGCAATCAGTGGAGTTCTGCCGCTTTTCTCCTCCCAGAGCTGCTGCCTGGTGGCCGGTGTTCAGAGCGAACGGCGGGGTAGAGCGCTGCAGGTGTATTTATACAGTTGAGCGGATAGACTGAGCACTGTGCTTAAGGCACATAGCTTTATTACGGACGAACCGGAAAATTAATTTCACATCATCCCGGTCTCAACAAATGGGTGGCGGTACACGGCTGGTAGGTGAGTTTCTACGTGTGATGAACGAAGGTGTCAAATTCTGCCGCTAACATGGACACAAAAGCTATAAAGGTTTGGGAAAGGTGAGTGTTTAAAAAACATCCAATTCATTTTGTTCTGTTATTAAAACAAACCTTTTATTGTGAACACTTGTACTCACCAATCTTAGACATGAGTTGTGCAACCTCCACGGGTTTGGACTGAAAAAGTAAGCACAAGCATACAATGTTAGAATTTCCATGACCTTGGATGGGTGGATGGGTTTTGCTTATCAAAGGATTTCCGTTTCATGATCATTTATCATTAGAAATATGTTGGGTGTCAGGTTAAAGACTTGCTAATCAAACCTTTTTTCTCCTATCTTAACTGCTGCTCAGGAAATTACTAAGCAATGTTTAAATTAAAAACAGTTTATTTAACACAACTGATTTATTCAAAAATCATTTTTTTCCCTTCCTTAAAGGTCTTAAATAATCCTGGTCAGGAACCATCAGCTGCTGCTACCCCCTTCATGGTTAGGTTTTATTAATTAAGAGAAGATGAACACCATTTTATACAGGAATATTAGAAATTCATAAAACACTCCAGAGGTAACAGAAAAAAAAACCCAAACCAGGATTCAAACAATTTGTCCTACAAAGTGGCATTCAACAAAACTTTCCTATGTTTCAAGGAAGAAAGTATAACCTCTTACAAACACTGATGTGTATGCAGAGCAGCTAATGGCAGCCGACAGGCTAAAAACAAACTACATGAATAAAACATGGAGGATAGTCTTTTCATCTCTGCTCTGCTTTTCTACCACTCATTACTCTGGCTTGGGTTCAGTCTCTATCAGCATCTGTTTTGGCCTCCCCCTCACTCCCTCCCTCACCTCCCCCATGATTCTCTGTTGTTTCCATGACTGTTTAGTCGTATTAGGACTGAAGGCGCCACCTTGAAACCTTGGGCAACTGTAGCACCTTCATCAAGAAAGTTTGGAACTTGAGGGAATATAACTTAGGTGTAAATGTACTTCCCTTTATTGCATCAGATCTATTCCCATTTCCTCCTACTATAATTATTCAACATAGAAAAGTCTTACAGAGTTTTCCTAATATTTAATAGAGGGCATCATTCAGCTTCTAAGCTCCACAAATCTGGAACAAACTTCCAGAAAACTCCAAATCTGCTGAAACACTGAGTTCCTTTATATCAAGGCTAAAAGCTCAGCTGTTTCTTTTTTTTTTGTTGTTGTTGTTTTTTGCCTTTTGATTCATAGTAACATTGATATATTTGATATATTTTTACTAGATTTCTATTATGGCATTTGACAAAGTGTAATGTTTATTGTTTCTTCACAGTTGATGACTGCATGATGCTTTCAACAGGCCTGTTGCTGGAAATGCTGTACAAGTAAACTTGACTTAAAGTAAATGGGACAAATTCTTTAGTCCAAATCTGTGAACATCAACATAATTAGCTGAAATATTAATGGGAGTCTGCTTAGACAGAATGTTGCATTAATTGATCTCCTCGTGATTTAGATGACCTTTAGGGCCACAATGTCAAGGTGTAATCATTAACTGTCTTAACGTCAGACCTTTCAATAAATGTTGGGGATCATTTCAAGTGGAATGTGGGCTTCAGTTGAATCTATATCAGATTAGTCTGAAACAAATTTACAAAAGGAAGGCACATCAGTATCATGCTATTTTTCAGGCCGAGGACTTTGATAAAATTTTTCTCTTCATCTCCCAAAGTTGCTACGTGGTTCTACCTGGATATATGTTCTGACTGACAGTTGTCCTGATTTTCAAATAGATAGAAGTACTTTTCCTTTCTCTCGCTCTCCCAGGTTCTTAGAGTTTGCTTCCCTTTGAAGAATATCACACGTCTGTCAATTTTAATCTTAAACCCAACTTTGATGTGTGGAGAGGTTAACTTGAAACAGATTAGTGAGGTTTCTCCTTTTTAGCTTGATAGTACTTACAACTTTTACAATAAGTCACAAATATTGTCATTTTCTTCAAAGGACACTGGCTCTGAAAAATGTAATTAGGTCTCAAATAAGCTGCAAGGCATATTGCTGGTGAAAAGTATGCAGCATGTTCATCTTTGAACTGAATGAGAGGAAACAGAAGATTTATCATAAAGCTGATTGACACAGCAAGGAACTTATTATAGAGAAAAGTAGATCAAATATAGTTGTGTAAGTCTTGTCTCTTTCCAGTCAGTAGCTCCATTCAGAAAACCTTCTTGGACAAATGAGTTACAATGCTTTGGAAAAGTATTCACACCAATTGGATATCTTAATTTGTGATGTTTTATGGTAATTGGTGTTCATTAATCAAATGCTCTTACAAAATCCAGCGTGACCGATTGGGTCCTGCTGTCACCTGAAGGGCTCACTGCGCGTCGCTCCCTCTCCATTCGTTTCCTATGGAGCTGATGCCGTGAGGTGAAAATCACCCTCCAGCCAAGCAACCAGTAAAATATCATGTGTTTGACATTTCGGGCTCATACATGTAGATTTTGTGAAAATTTCCTCTCCTATTGAGTACTCATTACCCAGTCGATGTATGCATAACTACAGTACAATACTTTGGTAGATTTTTAGGGGCAGGAGTTAAAACCGGTCAAAGTAGGAAAAAACTAATGAAAACTAAAACTAAATATTTAACAAATAAAAAGTAGCTAACATAGTCTAAAAATTAATTACAACTGAATTAGACAAATAAAGTCACAATAAAATTAAACTAAGCTATAGTGAAAAACTCCAAACTAATATGAATGACTGATTTAACTTTGATTCATAGAGGATTAGTACAAGTCAGGACATTTACTATATAAACCTATTACTGAAGCTTTCTATTATTAGTACAGTAAAATTACCTATGTTGCTATGGCGATCTATGTTAGTTTACAGTTTTCTTTTCAACAGTGAAAAGTCAAGGCAACATATTATCATATAATTTCTGGAATGGGATTTGGGACGCCAGCATGCTTCCCTCCCTCAACGGTTCTGAAGCATTGTGCTTTCATAAGCCTGTCTACAGGGAACCTCTACAAAAGCCTCATCTGTGCTAAGTAGTCGTATATATTTATAGAGCATAATATCAAGTTTATAGACGTGCGAGTGTGCGGTGGAGAGAGGGGGATAAATAATTTAGCTGAATCGATGCCGATCAGGATTACGGCAGCAGGTTTCTGAGCATCAAGGACAGAGGTCAGGAAACTCAGATCTATCAAAGACATGGCAACACAGCCGACTCTCTCTGCTCATTACCTCGGTTCAATAAGTCAGCAATGATCTTGCTCTCTGTTTCATATACAAGTACACTCGCTACTTTTCACATGACTCAAAATGTTCCTGCTTTACTTTGAATCCATTCAGAAGTTTGTCATGAGTCATATCATAGGATTCTGATTTTCCTTTCCACTCTGGTTTTCAGTCCCATATTGTTATTGTTTTGTTATCGTTATTTTGTTTTAGTTTTGTATTTTTGTTCCTAGTGCCTAAATTGAAAAACTCATTTCTTTGTGCTTGCTCAGTGTGTACAGGCCTGTTATGAACGTTTGGTGATTGGACTTTTAGTTTCTTGTCTGTTTAGTTGATTTCTTGTTAGTTCATTTAATCTCATTGTTGTTGTTTTGGATTTGTTTCTTTACATTATATTAGGTTCAGGTTTCTTTCTTCTTTTTTCTCCTCATCCTCAGTCTTCCTTTCTTCTCTCCTTCCCAGCTGGTAATCATCTCCTCGTTTCGTTTGCCCCTACCTGCTCCTTTCCCCGGCTTCACCCACTCACCACTCATTAGCTCTTGTGGTTCCTTTGTTTTTTCTCCCTGTCTGTCAGTATATTGATGTTGTGATCTGTGTTTTTCTGTGTTTATTTCTGAGTTTTCGTTGTCCTGTCTCCCCTCGATTACTCCCAGGTGTTTCTCATTCCCTGATTACCTCCTGTGTATTTAGTGTCACCTGTGTGTGTGTGTGTGTGTGTCGGGTCCTTGTCTACCAACAGTCAGTCGTGTGTGTTTTTTTCATTCATGTCCATTTCGTGTAGCTAGTGCTACCTGTGTTGAGCCCTGTTTTCCGCTCTGAAGTGCCTGGTTTTTGGACGTTTGTTGGATTCTCAGGATTAAATATCTAAATTGTTCATTACAATCTGGTTCCACCGTGTCTGCCTCACCACCTCACACCGCACTATATGACAATTGAAGGTCAAAGTTTATTGTTGTTCTCCACTGGCTCCTTCTGTTGCATTTGGCTACGTCCTTGTTGTTCTTATATATATTTGCATAAATGTTTTTTGATGAAATGCATTGAAACTAGCCAAAGCAAGACATTGCTACAAAGGAAGGTTTACAGCAATGGATTTTATTTTATGCTAACAGGAAGTATTTTTGATTCGATCAGTCAAAGAACATAACTATGTGGTGTGCAGCTTTGATTCAGGGACTTGAATCTATAACAGTGGCGCTGGAGATGCCTGTTTCAAGTGTTAAACATCTCATCAAACACTCAAGTCTATCTTGTAAAAAATAAAAAGATTACATGTTTTGTTGTGGTATTTACTAAGTAATAATTATTAAGCTGTACAATTACTGAGGACTAATTTCTAAGCCATGCAAAGCCTCTTGTTTGTGCTGTTCATTGCTGCGTGGAGAACGCACGCTGAGGAGCACTTGAAATAATGAGGCCGTCTAACGTATGGAGTCTCATTTCAGGAACATTTGCGAAGGGATCAGTGCAAGAGTCATTTCTCATAATGATAATCACTCCAAAGAGCAGCTATAGCTTTAAAGAAAATGCAAGCCAAACAATCACTTTGAGAGATAATAAAAGCAGAATTCATGAGCCTGTTGCCTGCACACACAGACAGAAAAAGGGAGGATCGACACAGGAATGGGCTTGAAGAAGGAGCACATGAAGGCAGCGAAGAGGAGAAAACACTTCAGAGTCTAAAATAGTTAAATAATTAACGCTTGCTTTCTCTAATTTCTTATTCCCTTCAATTAACAATTCTAAGAAAAGGAAGTCGTGTAAAAAATTGGAAAAAGACTAACAGTCCTCCCTTCTCCTTATTCCGGGTATGTTGTATGTTTGTAAAGAGCATGTTGATAGTGTTCTACCATTAGCCTCAAAGCAAAACAAGTCAAATGCCATGAGACATGTTTTAATGAGCCTGATGTAGAAACATTACTAAGACCTCCAGTCATCTTTTATAGAACAATAAATGCAGATTCCTCCTGTTTTCCATCAGGCCTGTAGGTAAAGATTCTGCCGCTGCCTGGAACAGGATGACTTCAAATGTTTCAGGCTGCTGTCGTAACTAACAATTTTTATAAAAATGCTTTTTCCACTTTGATAACAGAAACAAATGCTATTAGCAATGGTAGCTGAACTTAAAATGACAGTCTGGCTCACAGGAAAAGTGTGTCACCTTCATTTTGGTCAAAGCTTTCTATGGCAGGTTCAGCTAAAAGCCTTGATAAATTGCGACATGATCATTCTGATTGCAAACACTTGAAAGACTATGGGGTATGTATCAGATTTAATGCAACATATGAAAGTGGCACAAATCAGATTGTTTGGGCATTGAGCCGTTCTGACTGCCATAGAAAACTCAGATATGAGTCTCAAATGCACAAAAAAACCCACTGGATGTGGGTCGTATTGTGAGTGTAGCCTAATGGGCTCGACACACAGTACAGTATAGCAACAACAACAAAAAGCTAAAATTTGTCACTTGAAGTGAACTCAACAGACAAGACGCAGTAGCAACAGCATCGACAAAAGTTGATCTTTTTTCAACTTTCTCATGTCACGTTTCTAGCCTACGTGTTTGAAATTTGACCTGCACAAACTTTGCCAACCACAGGCGATCGTCGCCTCACTGCACAAGTTCCTCAGGAAATGAATGTAGAGGGAATGACGCCGCTTCCCTTAAGTTCGAAGAAGAAGAGTAGCCAAATAGCTTCATGATTTTTAAAATATTCTTGTCAAACTTTTGCTGTGCTTCGTAATTGTCTCTACATTGAAGACTGATATGTACTTCAGTGTTGTTTGGCAGCTTTACTCTCACCGAATGTATGAACCCATAATCGTCCTTCAGTACTTTATGGACCCCCATTTTTAGTCCCCATCATAAGGGAACCATTGTCAGTTCCTACGCTCAGGAGTTTCTGTTTTTTAAGACTGCACTTTTTCCAGAAAAGATTGTACTGTAGATCTGACATTTCCTCCCTCCAATTCAACAAGCCCCAGAAATGTGTGTTTACTGTCACTGAAGTGCCTTATCGCAACCCCCAGGCACTTACAGTCACTTACATCAGTGAACTTATCGGATTTAGACTGAAACTGGTCACCCTCATCTCTACAACCAACTTTTCCAAAAGTATATTGTGCTAAAAACACAATTAATCATTTATGGACTTTGTCCTGTGCATTTCAAAGTGAGTCGCAGCAGTAGAGTCTGAAAAATGACCTATACATGCTTCTCTACATTACATGGTAGCATGGAACCATGTTCAGCCGTAGTTAATGCTATGGTGATTTCAGGCTTTTTCACATGTCACGATTTTGAGTTCCCACTTGTTTTTTTAAGTTCAATTTAGCATAAAAATTTGTCTGCTAATATAAAATACATGAATATAGCAATGGCTCTAGAGTACAGTAATAGTTCAGAGCAACATAACATTGGAGAAGTTGGTTTTTCTGTTTGGTTCTAGTTTAAAGACCTTTTCACTGTGTGTGTGTGTGTGTGTGTGTGTGGTGTGTGTGTGTTTTATTTTCTGTTCTCTTCAACATGCTCCCTGCTGGCTGGAGTTCCTGTCTGTGCAGTTGTTGATGAGCCATCCTGGGAGGAGTGGTGCGGGTAGAGAACACAGTTTGTGCTCCACAACATTTGTTTAGTGGAGAAAATGGAATAAGCCAATCACTCTCTTTTCCTTCAGCAGAGTTAGCACATGACGCCAACTTACTCAACTTGTCTCCTTTGCTTATGGAGTTATCGGGGGGCCTCAGACTGTTGGTGATACTGTTAGCGTATCCTCGTTAGCGGTTGCCAACGTTGTACAGAAGAAGCCTTTTTCAGCTATGGCAGGGGTGTCAAACTCCAGTCCTCCAACTTTTAGATGAGCCTCTGCTGCACCACACCTGAATAGAATAATTAGGTCATTAGCAAGGCTGGGAGAACTGATCTACACAAGGAGGAGGTAATTAAGCCATTTCATTCCAGTGTTTTGTACCTGTGGCACATCTAAAAACTGTAGGACAGCGGCCCTCGAGGACTGGAGTTTGAGACCTGTGAGCTATGGAAAACCTCCCAAGAACAAGTCAAACATTGTTCCGTATTTCTCTTGCAGAGATGAACAAATACCTCATTTTCTTTAGAATGTGGTGTGTCAAAGATAATAGCCATGTATCCATCAGCAACTTTATATGCAACTTTTGAAGTATTGCATTAGAAATGGTTGATGAAAATGGTAAAATTCAAAATAACTTACTCAATTTTGTAAAAAGGTTTTTATGCTCACTTGACGTGGGTTTTTTTTGCCTTTTACAAAAAATGAGCGCTAAAGAGGAGATGGCTAACACATTTACTGACTAAGTTTGAACTTTCCCATTCCAAAACTCCAGCACGGAGGACAGGGCTGTAAGCCTGCAGTGGTCTGGGAGACGCATTCTAGGCTGGGGTGGGAGCGGTGAAACATTCCCATCTACTGGTGGGTCTGTACCTTACCAGAGGCACAAAACGTCAGCAAAAGGGCAAATCGACTTTTTATTTATTTAATTGTTTTACTTTATTGCCATGGAGATGGCGGGGACTATATTTACAGATCCTACAATTTATTTTTTTGTTTTTTTGGAGCACATTTTTCCCCCAGCAAGATCATGTGAGAAATTGGTATTAGAGAACCAAACACTGCAATGTTTGACAATGTAATGTAACAATTTGGTCCCTGATTCGTTTCACTATCATTAATATTCTATTCTGTGCTGAGGTTCTGTCTAC